>NW_026577959.1:0-91002 GCF_029407905.1 Bubalus kerabau
TCACTTGATTTGTAGTTTGCCTGGTTATAGATTTCTAGGTCAAACTAAGAACTTTGAAGGTATGAACCTCCTGGTTTCCAGGACTCAGTAGTGCTGGTGAGAAATCTGATGCCAACCTAATTCTCATTGTTTGTTCTTATCTTACTCTTATCTCTATGAAAACTTTGAGGTACTTCTAAACACCACTGGAGCTCTAGAATTTCATGATGTTTAACGGATGTTTTAAATCTGAAATTCATATCCTTCTTCATTTATAGGAAATATTCTTCTATTATTTCTTTGACAATATTGTTCCCTCCATTTTTGCATTCTGATACTCCTGGGAGATCCTATGGGGGTTCTTGGTTTGGTCCTCCAATTAAAAAAAGTATTTATCTCTTAGATTTTTGGTTTTAAGGTTTAGGAGTATTCTTTGACTCTCTATTTCAGCCCTTCTATTGACTTTTTAATTTCAGTAATTTTTACTTTCCAAAATTCTTTTTTGTTGTTCTTAGATTGCTTATTTTATTCTTTGATTAAAAAAAGTTGTAGGGAATTCCCTAGCAGTCCAGTGGTTAAGTTTCCACACTCTTGCTGCTGGCCCAGGGTTGATGCCCAAGCCACAGCATAGCCAAAAAAAAAAAAAAAAAAAAAAAAATCAGTCTATTCTTAATTGTGCAATTGTTTCTTCTTGAATAATGAAATTCTTTTGAAAGTTCTTTTCTCTTTCGAATTATAATGTTTTTTCCAGAGTCAGTTATTCTATTTGTCCTCATCCTCTTCTTTTGTGCTCCTGGTTTTTTTTCCAGATCACTTAAAAACAGAAGTAAAAGAGTAGTTGGACCACTATAGGTTGGCTTTATTTCCTTTGGATAGTTTTATTTCCCTAGCAGGCCACTCCCCTGAATGGGAAGATGGAACCACGAGGTCTGTGTAGGTAGGCAAAATGTGTTAGTTCACTGGTTTTACCCTAGGATATAAAGGAACTTGCAGGCAAACTTGAGTCCCCCAAATTTAAAATAAAGTGGGTTTACTCAGAAGTGATGACACCCACATTAGAAGCCCTAGCCCTCTGCAGAGGTTGTTAAATTTCTTCAGAAAGCAGTTCTCTTGTTTGAGACTGAAAGTCAAATACATTTGTTTTTGCTATATGGATGCCTATAGGGGTGTTAGGATGGTACAGAGGGCCAGTGGTTGTCCAGGCTGTTTTATGGGCAGTTTTAAAATTAGTTGTCCTGATTATTATATCCACATATCTTACTCCTGCTCTCCATTCCTGTTCTCTCAAGCTTGGAACTACTCTTGAGGAATGCATTGCTGCTGAAGAGGAACACATTGCCACCAAAGCTTCCACTATTCTGGCTTACCTATCAGTACAATCTAGCAACTTTATGCCTTCCCAAAGCCCATCAACTTCTTGGGTCTGCTGATGGTTCTTCATCCTCTGTCAGAGAATTTATTTTCTATTTGTACTTTCTCACAGTCGTACCGGGCTTGAACAGCAACATCCTTCTTAAACTAGATGCCCAAGAGGAAGCATGGGACCCAAGATGATACTCCCTATTTTCTGAAGGAAAGACTGCATGAAAGAGCTCACAAATGTAGGAATTCATAGCAGCTAGTTGGCTAGTGTAGCTGCTCCGGGCATCTACACCACTTCTCTGCTGAATCCACCTTGTAGGAATTTGAATAGAGAACTACATTCTCTCTTTGAAGACTCCCACTGCAGATCTCTCCATGCAGGCGTGCATGCTAAGTTGCTTTAGTCATGTCCAACTCTTTGCAACCCTATGGACTGTAGCCTGCCAGGGTCCTCTGTCCATGGGGATTCTCCAGGCAAGAATACTAGAAAGGGTTGCCATGCCCTCCTCCAGGGATGGAACCCTCATCTCTTAAGTCTCCTGCATTGGCAGGCAGGTTCTTTACCACTAGTACCACCTCAGAAACCCAGATACCTCTGCTTTAATCTGCTCTAGGCCTGCTATTCAGCTACTATGCTAGGACTTCCTTTCAGTGTTTGCACGTTTCCTGGCTTCCAAATCTTTCTTGGTTTATTCTCTTCTTTTGCTTGAGTATACTTTAGAAACATCCTAAGAGAGGATATGTAAGGAGTAAATTTTTTTTGAGTCTTTGCACATACCGAAATTTCTTTATACTCGCATTTTATTGACAGCTTCAATGGATTTAGAATTAGAAGATGCAAATATTTTTCTGGCAGACTTTTGAAGGCAACAACATTTACCTTCTGCTGTTGCTGTTGAGAACGTCAATGCCATTCTGATTCTTGTTTATGACCTTTTATTTCTCTCTGAAAGCTCTTGCTGCTGCTAAGTCACTTCAGTAGTGTCCGACTCTGTGCGACCCCATAGACAGCAGCCCATTAGGCTCCCCTGCCCCTGGGATTCTCCAGGCAAGAGTACTGGAGTGGAGTGCCATCGCCTTCTCCACTGAAAGCTCTTAGGATCTTTAAAAAAATTTTATAATTTCTTCATATGTGGTCCGATTTTCATGTTAAATAGACTTGTCACGTGTTTTAATTTTATCTCCACAGGGAGATAGCAAGCATAGCAGAAAGAAAATTGACTCTGAAAAGTTATGCCTAGATGGATAGGTGTGATTATTGAATAAAATTATGTACGTAAAGCATCTGGCACATATTGATGCTCTATCTTCCCAAAGTGAATGTATATACTTGAGAGCTGGACCCAGGACTTATAAATCCTTATGGTCCTCATAATACCTGGCACATATTAGATTCTCAATAAAAATGACTTCACCTCATCATACACAAAAATAAACTCAAAATGGCTTAAAGACTTAAACAAAAGACATCATCATAAAACCCCTAGAAGAGAGCATAGGCAAAACATTCTGTGACGTAAATTGTACTGATGTTTTCCTAGGTCAGTCTCCCAAGGCAACAGAAATATAAACAAAAATGAAAAAATGGGACCTAATCAAACTTACAAGCTTTTGCACAGGCAAGGAAACCATAAACAAAATGAAAAGACAACCTACGGAATGGGAGAAAATATTTGCAAATGATGCAAGTGAAAAAGGCTTAATTGCCAAAATATACAAACAGCATAAACAAATGAACAACAAAAAAACAAACAACCTTATCCAAAAATGGGCAGCAGACCTAAATAAACATTTCTCCAAAGAAGATACACAAGTGATTAATAGACACAAGAAAAAATGTTCAACATCAAGAATTATTAGAGAAATACAAAGCAAAACTATAATGAGTACCATTTTAACTGGTCAGAATGGTCATCATCAAAAAGTCTACAAATAACAAATGCTGGAAAGGGTGTGCAGAAAAGGGAATCCTCTTACACTGTTGGTGGGAATGTATATTGGTACAGCCACTGTGGAAAATAGCATAAAGATTCCTCAGAAAACTAAAAGTAGAATTACCATATGATCTGGCAATCCCACTTCTGGTCATATACTCAGACAACACTATAATTCAAAAAGATACATGCCCTCCTAGGTTCATAGCAGCTCTATTCATAATAGCCATGACATGAAAACAAAGTAAATGTCCACTGACAGATGAATGGATAAAGATGTGGTACATATATATAATAGAATACTACTCGGCCATAAAAAAGAATGAAATAATGCCATTTCCAGCAACATGGATGCAGCTAGAGATTTTCATATTAATACTAAGTGAAGTAAGTAAAAAAGAGAAAGACAAATATCATATGATTTCACTTATATGTGGAATCTAAAATATGGCACAAATGAACCTATTTATGAAACAAAATAGAATCACGGACATACAGAACAGACTGGTGGTTGCCAATGGGGAAGGATGGAGTGGGAAGTTGGGGTTAGCAGATGTAAGCTTTTATATATAGAATGGATAAACAACAAGGTCCTACTGAACAGCATAAAAAATTATAGTCAATATCCTATGATAAACCATAATGGGAAAGAATATTAAATAAGGAAGTATATATATGCATAGCTGAATTACTTTGCTGTATAGCAGTAATGAACATAACTCTAAATCAACTACACTTTAATAAAAAAATATGACTTGACAATGAGTCTTTGACATTATTTTTCTGTGGGACTTTATGTTATTTATCTTTACTATGACTTAACTTGCATATATGTCAGTGGGAAAAATATTTCTTGACTTATTGTTCATAGATGTTGTGAAGCTGCTATAAGTGAATGTGAAAATATTCTAAAAAGTTAAAATTCCTCTACAGGTGTCAAGTATTATCACTACCTTTCAGATAGGTAACCAGGTAGTTGAGCTTTCTTAGGCATATGGGAGATATCTTGTTTTAAAGACAACCCTAGGCTAAATTACCTAGCTTATTCCCTAATGATACACTCTCTGATATTGTCAAAGGCATATTTACCTCTGCTGCCTTTCTGAATTCTCAACTATGATTATCTTCTTCATTAATAAACCAGGAAATGTCACTTTGTTTCAACTGCTGAAAGCTATGCAGACAGTAGTGGAAATAAAAAGATAGTGAATACTAATCTCTGGTCTCAAAGCTGAATGAACTTCCTAATTTTCTAAAATCCCAGTGGTGCAAGAGGTAAAGAATCTGCCTGCCAATGCAGGAGATGCAAGAGACACCAGTTCTATCCCTCGGTTGGGAAGATCCCCTGAAGGAGGGCATGGGAATCCACTCCAATATTCTTGCTTGGGAAATCCCATGCACAGATGAGCTTGGTGGGCTACAGTCCGTGGGGTCGCAAAGAGTTGGACATGACTGAACATGCACACACACATATGATAAGCATGGAAATTAATTAATCTTCAATTTAAAATTTTATTCTTAAAGCTGATTATCATCTGAGTGCTTTTTAAAAAAAATTTTATTGGCGTATAGCTGATTTACAATGTTGTGTTGTTTCAGGTATACAGCAAAGTGAATCATTTATACATATATCCACTCTTAGAGATTCTTTTCTCATATAGGCCATTACAGAGTATTCAGTAGACTTCCCTGTGCTATACAGTAGGTCCTTGTTAGTTACCTATCTTATATATAGTAGTGTGTATATATCAATCCCAATCTCCTAATTTATCTCTCTCCCCTTACTGCCTAATAATCATAAATTTGTTTTCTACATGTGACTATTTCTGTTTTGTAAATAAGTTCATTTGTACTCTTTTTTTATGATTTCACATATAATCAGTATGTACTGAGTGCTTTTCAAATTTAATTTCTTAGCAGTAGAATCCTCTATTCTCTAACTGAAATTTTACAGAACAGATAAATGTGAGGCTGCTCTTTTTGAAGCAGGAACTTCAGAATGAAGAGGCCAGAACAAAACTCTTGATCTTCTCTACTCCCCCTGCAGCAGACCTTAGCCTTCTCTAAGGAAATAGAGTTTGAAAATCATTGGTTTAAGTAAGGTGATCTTATTAATCTAAGTAAGAGCTTATTGAAGTGGTCATGAGTTAAACTGGCTATGAAGAAAAAGAAAAAAAGTGTCAGTGAGTTTTCTTCTTATCTGGTCCAGATATAAGTTTGTGGGGTCCTAAAACTGCTTGAGACTTTCAGACAAGTAAATTCTGACTTGAAAATACCAGCTACTGCTGTAGAAGGAAGAGAAGAAGGCCTATTTATAAAAATACAGAAAAGAGGTCTTTAACTTACCCACAGCACGAGGACATTCATGAGGTGGTCTATGTGTGTCCGTTTAAAGGTGGACTTCCCACTGTTCTGCATTACTTTGGTGTCTGGTCCTAAGTTAAACAGGGAGACATCATCTCTTAGAATCTCTAAATATTCTCAAGAGGACTGAAATTGGGTTGAAATACACCTTTATGATCACTTTATCAAACTTTTTTCCAATGCTAAAGGATAAAGCCTTGGAGAAAGGCTCATGGTTGGTGCCCCAAACTCAAAGAATGGAAAATTTATTTCTTAGGATAATCCCAATTACTTCTGCAAACTGCATCAGTGCTGAAACCTCCCTCTCTTTGCAGCACCTTAGACAGTCTAGTTTTTCATTGATAAGTCAGAATAGGGGCCTCAAGCTTCTCTCTCATCACCATCTGGTTTATTTAGCTTAGAAAAAGGGTCTTCTGACAAGGAGATATTCACCTTCTTTTGAGGAAACCCATAGCTGGACCAGGCTCTATTTAAAGTTTCTAACTAGGAAATGGAGAAAGTAAAAGGCAATGGCAAGTGATTTCTTCTGAGGTGGGAGCTGAGATTTCTCTGAAGCTGAGCGATAGAGACTTTGAACTTCATGATAGGACAGACAATAAGTAGAAATAAAGGACTTTTAATGACACACTGAGACTAGAGCTGGAAATTATGATCTTACTGTGGTTGTTGTCACCAATACTCACCGTCACCGAGGGCATAGGGAGCACAAAAGCTTCCTTCATTTTCCGGCACTACATTATAACTCCAGAAAATCCCTCACTAAGTATGAAGGATTATGGTTCTAAATGCCATCTCAGGATGGGCCACTGCTCAGGAGCCACATGTGCCCTTTCTCTGGCATGAACACTTCACACTGTATCTTATCTTCCCCATAATGAGCACCATGTTTATTCTCTCCGCATGCGAGTAATCCACATGTATACCGTCCCCTTTCACACTGTTCTCCTTTAAAATGCTAATTCTATGTATACTTCTATGTGTATACCTTGTCTAGTGTCCCGATGTGGTTAGAAAGACTCATGAATGTTCTGTGGCCTTGGAACACAAAGCCTTCCACTATCAAAGGCAGGGCTGATATGCTGGCAGCTCAGTGTTTGGAAAAAAAGTCATTTTTTTTTTCCTAAAAAAAAGTTTTTTCTTAATTCCTCCATCCATCTATCCATCTCCCTGCCTCCCTTCTTCAAAGCCATAGTGTTCTGGTATATACCTGAGCATCATATCTACATTGTGAAAACTAAGTGCCCACAATGTGGCTATGAATGGAATCCAGCAGGCTGGGGGTTTGTGACTCCAGAAAGACATACCAGTAAAAATCACCAAGCCATAGCACCAATCTGTATTCCTGATGACACAGCCTCGGAGAATCAGTCTGTCATGATTCAGGATGTAGTTTTTTCCCTTATACATGAGTATTCCTGTGAATCTGTCCAATTTGTTATTGGGAGACTCACACCTCACTTCTCCTGGAAAAAAAAAAAAAGGAATAAGAGTCCTGACTCTGTAATCTTAATTCTTTCCTAACAGGAAGTTCAGTTCAGTTCAGTTCAGTTCAGTCACTCAGTCGTGTCCGACTCTTTGTGACCCCATGAACAGCAGCATGCCAGGCCTCCCTGTCCATCACCAACTCCTGGAGTCCACCCAAACCCATGTCCACTGTGTCAGTGATGCCATCCAACCATCTCATCCTCTGTCGTCCCCTTCTCCTCCTGCCCTCAATCTTTCCCAGCAAAGAGGAGGCTTAATAGAAAAGAGGAAAGAACAAGCCTCTTTCAAAATATGCACACATCTTTTTTTCCTATCCTTTCTCAGCCACTGCCCATTTCTCAGCAGCTCCCTTTAGAAAGGCAGACAAAGCGTTCTGGGCATCAGAGAAGAGTAATTCTGTGACATGGGTTATCCAGAAAGAGAACAACCCACATGATAACTTATTACCATTAGTACTTCCAGATCAAATGAGCTAAATCTGAATAGATTCAGAAACTACTTAAAGCAAACCTAGTATTTTTTTCAAAATGGAAATAAGTTAATTTTTTCATGATTAGTAAACTAAAATATGTCCTTTGTAAATTATATACAACATTAAAAAGGAGAAAGTAAAATTCACTCATTGCCTAGAAATAAGTGCTGTTAACCTTTTATAGTATATCCTTCCAAGATTTTTTCTATACATATACTCTTAAACATATATATATTTCCAAAGACAAATTTATGTTACATTATACTATGCATAGTGTATTGTAATCTTTTTACACTTATATGTTGTGAATATTTTTCCATATAAGTAAATATCAACTTGCATACTGTTTTTTATGAGTTATATAGAATTCACTATATGGCTGTATCAAACTTTAACCACACCTCTACTGATAAAAATTTGGGTTGGCAAATCTATTTCAAAACTCACCATCAAAAGCAGACAGAAGCTTCAGGTTATCTTCCATCTCACTGGTAACGGTGATGGCCTGCTTCACTTTCAAGTTGGTTTCACTAGAGTAAAGAATGCACATATGTAACAGCAGTACAGGTCCGGTTTCACCTACTTTAGAAAACAGCTGTTGCCAATATTGCTTGGCTTTCAGACTTGAGTTGTCACGAGTCACTCCTATTGTCATCCTCTCTCAAGGGCAGTACTGAGGTAGAATGGTGCTGCTGCTAAGTCGCTTCAGTCATGGCCGTCTCTGTGCAACCCCACAGACGGCAGCCCAACCAGGCTCCCCCATCCCTGGGATTCTCCAGGCAAGAACACTGGAGTGGGTTGCTATTTCCTTCTCCAATGCATGAAAGTGAAAAGTGAAAGTGAAGTCGCTCAGAAGTGTCTGACTCTTAGCGACCCCATGGACTGCAGCCTCCCAGGCTCCTCCGTCCATGGGATTTTCCAGGCAAGAGTACTGGAGTGGGGTGCCATTGCCTTCTCCAGGAAGCTAAATATTAGCCCACTTGCTCCCCTCTCTCCCTGAAACACATATCAACTACTTTAACCAACCTATGAGATCTTGCTGGTGGAGCTGCTCTAGAAAAGCTGAAGAAACATCACAAAATAACCTGGAGGTGGTACCTACTCCCTTCAAGAGTAAGGTCCTGGTAAGAACCTGTGAACACTTGCAAGTAAACGTACTCCTCGTCTCACAAATGTTTATAGGACCCATGAAGGGATCTCACTTAACCATTATTTGATACAGAAATGCACAGAGACAGAAGTAAAAACGAAGCCACATTTCAAAAAAGTTTGTGGGCACTAAGAGGAAGAGTTGTAAGGATGCAGATTAACATAAAACTCCACAGGACAAGCTCTCTGAAGATGGCCTCTATCTTCCAAAGATCTTAGCTTTTGCACATTAATGAACTTCTACCTTAAATCCTTTCCAGAACATGGTTTATCAGTACATAATTATCTCAGTATTCATTCCCCCACCCCAAGAAACTTTGGAACTATATTCTGAAATTTCATAGTCCGGTTAACCTCTTTCCTATCACTCAGCATTATTGAATATAGTCAGACTGAATGTTTCCAATTTGAAGATGGAGAATAATTGCCCAGATTCTGCACCCAGCTGGATGCTCAATTATCTGTCAAGAGCTCAGCCTTAGACTTGAGGCCTCCTATCTTATCTGGATATTTCTAGCTTTTAGCACTTCATTCTCTGCATCATGCTGTCCCTCAATGAGAAATCACTCTAAGCTGGCTCAACCGTCTTATTGGACTATGAGGAAGGAACACTCACCCATCCAGTTCTGCACTTTCTATATATGTCAGACTGTAGGGCTCACTGCTCGAGAGTAATAGTATATCAGCCTGCGATCAGGAAAGGCAAAGATAAGGAAAGCAGACTTTTAAAATTACAAACTCAGGAACAGCTATTCATCCTAAGAATTTTATAGACATTTGGTTTACTTTCTTTGTCTCGAGACCCATCACTGGTACCACACACCTCCTTTCTTAAAGCCAGTCATACTTTACCTGGGATTGTGGTGAGAAGTGGACAAGAACAAACTTCTTACCACAGGAGCTGGTGATCTCTAGATGCACAGTGAAGCAGGTGAATATCACCAAAAGGAGTGGTCACAGAAGTGCTAAAAAGGTTTCTACTCAAGCCCAAAGAGAAAAAGCCACAGCCCAAAGAGGTACTCACCGTAACAATCTGATTGTTTTCTAGTTTAATTATATCTCCCACTTGGACATTCATCCATTTTTCTGTCACTATCCTGCAAGAAAGTGAACCTTGAATGCCTGCAAGCCAGCTCTGAGAATTTTCCTACAGTCCTGTTTTGACAATCAAGGGGGTAAAAAAAGCTGAGATGAACTCAAAGCTCAGAGGAGGACCAAACTGCTTTGGGATACTCCTTGCCCAAGCAGAATCAAGAATGGGGCCCATTTCTCTTGATCAGGCTATAAGAGTTTTCTAAAACTCTATAATGGTATATGTAGATATACAGGCACATAATTTTTCTTTAAGTAAAAGCAATATATGCATATGGTAAAAATACAGTTCAAATAATTAAAAATATAGAAAAATAAAAAGTAAAGTCTCCTCTCTCCCCAGATTATATTTTTGTCACTTAGAACAATTTTTTGCATTTCTTTTGAGAAAATGTCAATCCATATAATCACATAATAGATATACATTTCAAAATGACATACTAGATACATAATTTTCTGTACTTTGCGTTTTTCATTTAATAATATATCTGAGAGAACACTTACAGAGGTGTGGCTCATTCCTCTTGATAGCTAAAAAAAATGTGGCTTTTAACTAAAGATGTGCTTGTAGCCAGAATTACTGACTACAATGACAGAAATCACAACTCAAAAAACAAAATTTTTCAAAGGTGTTAATAACTCTGTTCAAACATATGTGCTCTACAAAAAGGACACCACTTTCTGGAACATAGACAATTCATCTCAAGTGTTAAATAAATCAGACATTCATTGGCTTACAAAGTTTAACCATTAGGGCCCTGCTTGTGAATTCCTACTCTAAAACCACTCTATGACAAATTTTTCTGTAATAGTTTTATAAAACCCAAGTGCTCAAGCTCCTTGGGAAGTTCATTTGACTAAATTCATTCAGTAATTCCTAGCTTTACAAATTTCTTATACACTCAGTTTTATCTTTTCTCTTTATTTCTATAGCTTTCTTTTTTTAAATTTTGTTTTTAATCACAACTAACTTTTTTAGTGATGAGAGGCTTCAACAGATCAAAATACTTGAGGAAATAATCCATCATGAGTAAGGATCAGCAAACACAATAAATAACAGAATCAGATGCCCAAGAACTTCCCATAATAGAATTCTATGATTAAAACTATAGTTCTTGATATGTGTGTACTTAGTCACTCAGGAGGAGTCCAACTCTTTGTTGACCCCATGGACTGCAGCCTGCCAGGCTCCTCTGTCCATGGGGATTCTCCAGGCAAGAATACTGGAGTGGGTTGCCATACCCTCCTCCAGGGGGATCTTTCAAACCCAGGGATTGAACTCAGGTCTCCCACATTGCAAGCGGAATCTTTACCGACTGAGCTACCAGGGAAGCGCAAGAATACTGGAGTGGGTAGCCTATCACTTCTCCAGGGGATCTTCCCGACCCAGGAATTGAACCAGGGTCTCTTGAAATCCTATGCTAATGCTAAGTTACTTTAGTCGTGTCCAACTCTGTGTGACCCCATAGACGGCAGCCCGCCAGGCTCCCCTGTCCCTGGGATTCTCCAGGCAAGAACACTGGAGTGGGCTGCCATTTCCTTCTCCAATGCATGAAAGTGAAGAGTGAAAGTGAAGTCACTTAGTCGTGTCCGACTCTTAGTGACTCCATGGATTGCAGCCTAACAGGCTCCTCCGTCCATGGGATTTTCCAAGCAAGAGTACTGGAGTGGGGTACCATTGCCTTTGCAACAACAGGGATGGACTTGGAGGATATTATGCTAAGTGAAATTAGTCAGACATATAAAGACAAATACTGTATGATATCACTTATATGTGGAATCTAAAAAATACAGCAAACTAGTGAATATAACAAAAAGAAACAGACTCACACATACAGAGAACAAACTAGTGGTTACCAACGGAGTCAGAGAAGGGGGAGGGGCAATATATGGGGAGGGGATGAAGAGGTACAAACCATTACATATAAAATAAGCTACAAGGATATATTGTACAACACAAGTAATACAGACAACATTTTATAATAACTATAAAGGAAGTATAACCTTTAAAAACTGTGACTCACTATATTGTATACCTATAACATATAATGTTGAACATCAACTGTACTTCAATTAAAAAAAATTTTTTTAATATAAATATATATATAAAACTGTAGCTACTGGGTGTTGTGTAAGGTCACCATGAGAAAGGATTGGACCTCAATCTTGAATTCCCTCAGATCTGTATTTGTTTGTGATCATGCTTCTGCAAACACTGGTCACTTCTCCTTTCATATAATCTCTGTTGAATTCTTCCCCATCTTTTAAGCACAAACATCATCTCTTCTAGAAAGTCTTCCTTGATTTCTTTAGCCAGCTATGATGGCCTATTTTTTTTATTAATTCCTATGATAATTTTTGTACCTCTTACGATAATCTTCATATTTTGCTTTGTATAAAATTATGCCGGTCTCCCTCTATCCCTGCCAAAGATAAACTGCTCCAATTTTGTAGGACCCCACAAAAAAATAAGCATTTACCCATACTTTAGATAGATAAGACCAAACACTACAGCAATGAGGTCAACACCAATATTTTCTTTAGATTGTTAACAAAAAGATGTCCTAACCAAAGGCTACAATAGAATGGTCAATAAGTCGTGTAGAATCCACTGATGCACTCAAGACAGACATCTCCATGCTGACCACCATACTGGTAATAACCACTTGCATACTAATATCATGTCATAATTTGTTAATTTCTTTAATATATATTATTTTGTTTTCATTTTTTTAAGCATCCTTTAAGGTAAAGAATATTATTTTAATTTTATAGATAAGAAATATGAGGCCCAGAGAAGCAAGTTCAGGGCATACTAGAAACAAACTCTTCCTATGTCCAGCCTGAGGCTCTTTTCACTGTCTTAAATCACCTTTCCAAACACATCAAGTTTTAGCAAGGTCAGTGCTCTCCCAGAGCTGATTCAACCTAAACTGGCTTCCCAAGAAGCACTTACCTGCCATTCATCAGCACCAGAACAGAACGATTGTTGACTTGATTATCATTTTGGTGCCTTTTCTAAAATCATACAAGAAAATGTTCAGGAAATAGAGCAAACTGTATTTAGAAGATTAATATTTTGAAGTATTGTTCAATGTAGTTCCTCTTCTTTGTAATTCTCCCTTACCCCCGTTTCTTCACCACCTTACCCCCCAGCCCCTGGCCAATTCCAAGTTCTTCCACCATTAAAACCAGACCAAGAAGCTGATTATCTCTGAGAAGCTGGGAAAGGAGGTCAGAAAAAGAATCAAGCAAGAAGAAAGAGACAAACTCTTTGTTTTAATATCAAGAGCCAAAACTTGGGGTAATGAGAACAAATAACTTATGTTGAAAGCCACAGAAGAGAGAATGCAAAATGATGGGGCTACACCTTGGTAGGCAGAGGGAAGTTATGTATTCACAAGCATATCAATACCCCTACCCTCAACCACAGTCAGCATAAGAAGCTTCTGCCATGGATACAATGAGGAAAGGGGAATAGAGGTCTATTCAAAGACCAAATAAGAGAGTAACAAATAAGTCCTGATGCTAAGATTCACATGAGTCCCTTTCCTTTCAGTTGAGATTACTCCCTGGGAAGAGGGTAGAAAGAATCCTGAATTGGTCAGAATATTTCCCCTAAAGAGACCAAGTTCTAAACCAGAAGGAACTGCGTGGGTTATCCTGAATTGGTAAGTTTAGCTTTTGGCTCTCATTAAAAAAGGGCTGAGATGGTGAGGTGGTGGTTATGGGTTACACTGAGTTTAGTTATGGAAAATTAAGTTATATTTTTGCACATCTGAGTTGTGCCTGAAATTTAAACCACTATATATGTTAATTCTGGGTTTAAAGAGCCACAGAGTTAAAGAGCTGGAGAAACACTCTGCTCTTAAACTTTGAAATAAAAATCAGAAGGACTCTCTTAGGGAAGCTCCAAACAGGTCAACACGATGGGCTTCCCAAATCCCACTGGTAGGCACAGCACTGGTTCCCCACGTTTGCCCTCCCACCTAGCCCTGCTGTAAAAGAGCATGCAGAAAGCCACGCTGCACTCGCTGAGAGCCAGCTTCTCCCGCCAAGGCCAGGGAAGGAGCCAGCCTCTGTTGAGTCATGATGCTCTCTAAACTCAGAGGGTTCCTAGCTGTGTGCACCTGATAGAACCAAAAGCTGGAGAGGGAAATACGGAGAGTCAGAGAGGAGAACAGGAATGTAGAAAGGGAAGATAAGACTGGAGAAAGCAAGGGGGACAGGAAGAAGGGAAGAGGAATATAGAAATGGGAGAAGGGTGAATGGAGAAAGAAAGGTGAGAGCAAACCCAGAGAGAGCTAAGTAAAGGCAGAGGTGGGTTATGAAGGAGATGGAAGGAAACCTGGAAACGGCGGCAGTAAGATGACAGAGAAAGGCCTTGCGTGAGTGACCCCTTTCTGGCCATGGATGGTTCACCAATCTTGGGCTTAAGGGAATCTCATAGTCCTCTGGCACAGATAAGGACATAGGGAAAGGAAACACCTCTTTCCTTCTTCCTTCTAGTATTAGGCAGTTCTGGGGAGTCCTTCATGCTCCCTCCCTCCCCAGCCTGACTAGGGACAGTGAGGGAAGAGAGGCCCTGGAAGCCACTTCACCACATCATCGATGGCATCTTTCACTGCTGTTATGGACAGCACCACCATCAGCGGTACCACAGTCGTGTACCATGCCAAGGAGGAGATCTGAGGAATCAACTGGGAGAGGGAAGGGGAGAGAAACATGGGTCAGAAAGCTTAAAGGACAATGTATTTCCTCCCAACCCCCACTGCACCACCATTTCCACCTCTCTAGAGCCATAGTAAGTTCAACAATCCTAGTTGCTTTCCACCGTTATAACCTCCAAATAGCCACCCCAGTATAAGCAAACACCTCCTAAAGATGAAAGAAGAGGAGATGATAAATTGCCAGGTAATGTCCTGAACTCTAATATCTTTGTCTTGATGGCAAAGAGCCATTCCTCTCTTCTGATAATGAAGGTGCTGGGGGGGTAGGACATTAAGCGTGGGCATGGGAGAACCATATAACTGCCTACACCACTTCAGCACAAGGGGAAATGAGATGACCTGTCTCTCTCTCCCAACTTGTGCCTTCCCTGCTAGGCTTCCGTGCCCTGTGCTGATGTTCTAAACCATTCTCCTCCCTTGGTGCTCCCATGTGTTAACTTTCTGTCGGGGAGGCTGGGACAAGAAGGAGGAATGGGGCTGCAGCTGAGGCGGGGGTGTAGAATCAAGTCTGTGGCCTTTCACGGTTAAGCTGAACTGTGGTCATGCAGTCATGGTGAGGGAGCACCCCTTACTTGGGACTCGGCGACCTTGTCTCCTTCCTCTTATAGAGGGTTGTTTCACCCTGGCTAATCCTGACCACAACTATTCCAGGAGACTGGCCCGAGACTCCAGCCATCCATTCGCCAGTTGTCTAAAGAGAGAAGACATCTCTCAGTTTAAGGAGGAGAAGGACTGATTACATAACCTGACCCCAGGAAAGTTGATAAAATATTCTGTGGAAAAGACCCTAAAAGGTAATACCTGTAGAAAAAGCAAAAAGAGGAAATATGCATTTGCAAGTCTCTGGAACTGTTCAAACAGGTTCATAGGCAAGAAGTTTAAGGCATTATATTTTGAGGTTTTGACGCTATTATCCTGTTAGTAAAAGAACACAAGCACAATTAGAGTAACAAAAGACTGCACCTCCAAGTCTTAACAAAAAGGACCAAGACCACTTCATAAAATAGGAAAAAGCTAATAGCTTCCCAACATAGTGAGGGAAGGAAGGAAGAAGTGTTTGTCTCCAGACTCTTTTCTTTGAGGCCTAGAGAGGCCTATGTATGTATGCCAAAGATGGCAAGGTTGATCAATATGGGACATTCTTAGGAGGGGCAGGATGTATTTATGCCCTGGGTTGAATTCTTTGTTTATTGATGCTATTGATAATAATGATGATAATAAAACCAACAACAATCAAAACTTATTAAATATTTACTATGTGTAAAGTACTATTCTAAGTACTTTAGTACTATTCTAAGTATTTTAGAAAAAGCAACTTACTTAATTCTCAAAACAACTGTAAGAAGGGAGTAATACCACCTTTTCAGGATGCGGCAACTGAGGCCCTGAGGTTAATTTATTTGCCAAAGACCATCTAGTTACTTGTGGAGTTGAGATTGTACTGTTCCCTGAGCCCCAGTTACTTGTGCAGCCATCCAAATGCTTTCATTCCTTAGAATCAGAACTCTTTCTGTTTCATCTTATCTTCTGTCTCAAGTTCCTTCTTAGTACCAAACAGTAGGCAAGTTTGCCATTTGTGTTCACTCTACTCAGAGCTCTCTACTGAAGCTTTTCTTAAGTCTGGCAAACCCATTTTGCTGTGTCTTTACATGTTGCTTTCAGTGCTGAAAGGTGTCAGATGCCAAAAGCAAATGACTGTCTTTCAACCTTAGCCCACTGAAGGTTCCTACAATGGTTGCTTTTAGCACTGGAGAATCACTTGCCCCTTAATTGTCCTGGGGGAGGTCTGAACAGTGGGAACTTGCTACCTCTTCAATGCTAATCTCAAGATGTTGACAAGACCATCTTACTTTCTACTTTTGGATCTTCAGTTGTTTGACCTAAGATGTAAGGGTTTGAATCTAAGAGCTTAAGAAAAGTAGGAGAATGAGACCAAATAATTCAAGGACAGGGCTTCTCTCCCACCTTCTCCACCTATAGGGTCAAACAAAAGAACAAACCTTACCTGCAGTCCTGGAAAACAGACACTGCTTAAGCATGAAGAATCTCTTTCTGGGTCCTAACTTGTGAAGACATCTGAATACTCTTGGAGAACCAGCATTTTTTTGTCTTAAGGCTAAAACTGGCCTTGGAAGACTAGACAGGCAACCCAGTCAAGTCTTGCTTAAGGTCTATTTCCCTAGGGAAGAGAAGCTGGTCAAATAGCTTAGCACTTAGGAGTTTAGAGATCCAAGTTAAACTTAAGATTTCCTTGGTGTTTCTCCATGACTTTTCAATTAATGATCAGTCAAACACTATACATTTCTCAAGGTTTGTTCTGTTCACAGCTCTATGCTGGGCTACTCTAGTAGTAGGGACTGAAAAAGAGTTAAACAAAATCTGTCCTGGAAAGTTCACAGCTATGTCTTGAATGGAGTTCTAACTAAATGACCTCTAAGGCCCCTCCCAACCCTGAGGGTAGGTTATTCTAACATAGAAATGGTTTTCTTTGATTTTAAGATACTCTGAATTTCTTAGTGTCTAAATCAAGATGACGATACTTGGACCCAAAGATCTTTTGATCTTTTACCTTACTAAAGTAGCTGGCTTTAGTAAATTTTCCATTTGACTTTACGGTTAATGTATTTTGGTTTCTACTCATTTGGGTAGCATTTTTTTTAGAAAACAAAGACAAAAGCTATGCTGATTCTGTCCCAAGATAGACAAATCAGTAGTTCTTTACTAACTCGGCAACTAGTGTTTTGTCCTACTCTTAAATGTCAAACCAGAAGCAAGATCTTAAGGATGTAGAACATTTGCTTAACTATAGAATTCTTGTGTTTAATTCATTTGACATGATAGCGATGGTAGATTTGGATTTGGGGTATTTATTTATTTGGGCAGGGATATTCCCTGGTGGTTCAGACAGTAAAGAATCCGCATGCAATGCTGGAGACCAGAGTTTGACCCCTAGGTTGAGAAGATCCCCTGGAGGAGGGTATGGCAACTCACTCCAGTATTCTTGCCTGGAGAATCCCCATGGAAAAAGGAGCCTGGAGGGCTACAGTCCATGGGGTCACAAAGAGTCGGACATGACTGAGTGACTAAGCACGCTCCCGACTGACTGCTAAAGTGGAAAATAGAAAACAGAAGGCCAAGGATATAATGAGAATCAGTAGTTAGGGGGCTGAAAAGAGGAAAAGGAGCAGTGGTGGTGGTGGTTTAGTCACTCAGTCATGTCTGACTCTTGCGATGTCTCTGGAATTTCCCAGGCAAGAATACTAGAGTGGGTTGCCATTTCGTTTTGCAGGGAATCTTTCTGACCCAGGGATCAAACCCATGTCTCCTACATTGCAGGCAGTCTCCTGCATCACAAATGGATTTTCTACCACTGAGCCACCAGGGAAGCCTAAAAGGAGTAGGAATGGAAGAAATTAGAGAAATAGGGGAAAAATGAGAAACGGGTGGGGCCAGGGAAATACAATGGTTGTTAAGTACATAAGAATCAATCAAATCTGTTTACTTGTTCATCAATTATTTGCATACATTTATTGAATTTCATTTATGGGCCAGATATTGTGATGTGAACAGTAGTTACAAAGATGAATGAAATTTGTACCCTTCTTTTAAGGGGTAACAGTTTTTTGGTGAAAGAGAACTAACATTTTCACAACCATATTTAACTCTAACAACCACCATGTACAGTGAACATTATTATGTTCTTTTTATAGATGAGGGAACTGAAGATCAAAGAAGTTAAAATAAATAATGTGCCTAAGGATACAACGTTAGTAAGGAGTAGAGCTTGTTCAAACTCAGAGTGATGCAAAACCTGCACCTTAGAGTTACTTAGAAAAAGCTTAGAGAGTGGAAAAGGTAGAGAAGGGGAAACCTGTTCCCACAGCCATATCCTAAATATTGTTATTATCCAGAGCCTCTCTAACTCAGAAATCATAAACTAGTATCCTATAGAGACTACTGTATGTGTGTGTATATATATATATACATGAACATAGACATACACTATATATATAGTATATATATATATATGCACACACATATATATTGTATATATATACACATATATTATATACTTACAGCACTATATATTAATATATCTACATATGCATAAAGTAACATATATGTAAAAATTTCTTATAATTGTAAAAGATTAGAAACAATCCAAATGTCAATTTGTAAGAAAGTGGTTACATAAATTATGCTATTTGCCAGGGAAGCAGTTGAAAAAAGAAGGAAAATGCTATTATGAAATTATAATTATGAAAACATCTCCAGGACATAATGTTAAGGTTCAGAATAGTTTAAGAAAGTGGGAAAATGATAATATATATATGTGTGTGTGTGTGTGTGTGCGTGTGTGTGTGTGTATTTGCTTTATTTGCACAAAGAAGCACTGCTGAATATATGATAAACTAATAAAAGTGATTCTTTCTAGGGAGCAGAGATATGGACAAGGATGGGGTATTGGAGCTTGACTTTTAAACATGTATCTTTTTATGAGTTACTTATTTATAAATAAATAAATAAGTGAAAATGAACAATCTAATAGAAAATGGGCAAAAACCATTAACAGTCGTTTCCATAAAAAGATGTACAAAGGCTAATTAACATAAAAATTATTGCTCTCACTCAAAATTAAGGAAAGATAGATAATGAAATGTCATTTTCCACAAAAGAGTCTGGTAAAGATAAAAAAGACTGACAATAGCAATTTGGCAGGAATATGGAGAAGTGAGAAGTCTTTGCTATAGATAGAAATATAAATAGATATAACCTTTTTAGAGGGCAATCTGGCAATACATATCAAATATTTAATGTGCTTCATTTTTGATCTGGCCAATTCACTTCTAGGAAACTCTCCTAAAGTATATTCACACAAATGTGTCAAAGTATATGGCGTATAAAATGGTGTTCATTTAGGACCATTTATCACAGCAAAACATTGTAGAAATATTTTTTGGAGGGGGCACCTGGATATAAATGCAGACACTTAAAATGTTAATCAGTAAGAAACTGGCTAAATCAATTAAGGTATATTGATACAATGGAAAACTATGTTGTATTAAATGAATTAATATCAGGAGGAGAAGGGGATGACAGAAGATGAGATGGTTGGATGACATCACCAACTTGATGGACATGAATTTGAGCAAGCTCTGGGAATTGGTGATGGACAGGGAAGCCTGGCTTGCTGCAGTCCATGGGGTCACAAAGAGTCAGACACCACTGAGCAACTGAACTGAACTGATAGCTAATATTGCACAGGGGTTTTTGAATGGTTCTAGTTGGCCCTTGAAACATTCGAGTATTAAGCACAGCAACACCTGTGCAGTTTAAAATCTGTGTATAATTTATAGTTGGCTCTCAGTATCTGAGGTTTCACATCCACCGATTTAGCCATCCTTGGACTGAGTAGTACCACAGTACATATTTCTTGAAAAAAAATCTGTATGTCAGTGGACCCATGCAGTTCAAACCTGTTATATTAAAAAATCAAAGGCAAACAGTTGAAGAGTCTTATCCCTAAGAGTGTACCATGTTAACTGTTACAGGTCTTGGCCTTAAGAGAAAATAGTCAAAAAATATAGAAATGTGGTTAAAAAATCAAATAAAAATTATAACTTTAAATAGTAATGTCATTAATTTAAAGTCTTCTGATATTTGATACTCTCAGAACATGATGATTCACTGTGAAAAGTTCTGACTCCCTTTTAAAAACTCATAAAGTATTTAAAAGGTAGATCATGCAAGGTTTTTAATAATGAAATAAATTGGGAAAACAGAAATAATGAAAGTTAATAAATTCTAGTCAAATTGTAAGATATGGGTTGAAAATGTTTACTTTGACACATGTGTATTTGAAATGATAAATAGATTATTCTTAATGTAATTTGCATATATATTTGCTTTTTTCCCCTTCTTAGGAATTAGATACACTTAAGCAACATCTAGATTCACTGAATATGAAAAAAGAGAGCTTGGAAGCTCTAAGTATAAAATTAAGTAAAAGTTTTCATATTACTCAGCTGCAAAAGGTAATTCAGTTGAATATATTAACAGAACTCATTCAGGTATATATTTATTTAGTAGTTTCCTAACAGAAGTATAATTTCTTTCCCATTCAGAACTTCAAATATCCTAGTTTAGTAAAAAAGTAGATTCAGTGGGCATGGCAACCCATTCTAGTATTTTTGCCTGGCGAACCCATGGACAGAGGAGGCTGGCAGGCTATAGTCCAAAGGGTCGCAAAGAGTCAGATATGGCTGAGCGATTGAATTGAACTGATTAAACAAATTAGGAAGGTCCACATGTACTATCACAGAGAGATGTCTAAGTGAAAAAAGAAAACTATGAAGCTATGCTTTCATTTGTTCAAGCTACAGTATTTCTTTTCGAGGAGCAATATATAAAAACCAAAATTTGAGACACATCCTCCCCTGAGCCTAGGTCACTGGATTAATTTGGTTTCTGAGCCCTCACTGCACCAGCCCTCATTGTACGGGAGCTTGAAAGAAAGTAGAACCTATGTTGTAGGATTTACATCTACAAGGAGTTTCCTGCCTCACAGACAATGGGGAATATTAGAGGAAAATATCAGCCCCCTCTTGAAATAGCTAAAGACCATATACTCACTGGGTATCCAAACAGACTGTTAAATTCTCTGTTGTTGGCTTGCAGATATCTCTTGTGTTCTGAAAAAGATGAGAGAAATGATGAGCAGGATGCCCCTCTGAGATGAACCTGGGATGCTGGTTGCCAGTGACTTCACTAGCCTCTCACACGTTCTCACCAAGAATATCTGTCCACAAACAGGTGTTGTCTCTTTGTTCAAAAAATCAAGCAATACGGTAAAAAAAGGAAACCCTCAAGTGTTCAAGCTTTCTGGAGGCAAGAGGACAAGTAACTTCTGAGGAGCTCTCTACCATTAATGCTTCTGGTAACCCTAGACAATGTTTCCACAGACAACAGGCTGGCCTGCATCAACATTACTGCCAAACACAGAAACCCAAACCTCCTTCATAAGTTAATTACAGCAATAGTTTTAGATATCTGAGGTTCTTTCTAAGGCCAGCCTTTCCTAAATTTGCTCTGAATTAATAAATCATTACCAGTATCTATTGCACAGAAACCAGTGTGCTGGATGCTGTGAGGAGATAAAAAGATAAGTAAGGCAGAGTCCTTACTTCAAGGGACTTGTGATTTAGTGGAGTCAGCCTGATAACAACAACACATGACAAAATCATCACATCAAAACACACAGATGTCACAAACTATTACAGATAGCTCATTAATGCGTTATAAAACACCTCAAAAATATAAATTATCAACAGATCTTTCTGTCCTGAATAAAACATTCCTATAGCCTCTTAAATTCTTCATTGGTTCAACAAGCATTTACTGAGTTCTTGGCAGGTGTTAAGCCCTGTGTTAGGAACATTCACATACGCGTTTTTGTATGGACATGTTTTTATTTCTCTTGGGTATATACATAGGAGTAGAATTACTCAGTCATATGGTAACTCTGGTTTTAACATTTTGAGAAACTACCAAACAGGTCTTCACAGCAGTTGCATGATTTTACATTCTTACTGACAATGTATGAGAATTCCAATTTCTTCATATCCTTGCCAACACTTGTAAAAGACTGTGCTTTTTTATTTTAACTATCTTAGTGGATATGAAGTAACGTCTCATTGTGATTTTGATTTGCATGTCCATATTGACTAATGAGGGATTCCCTGGTAGCTCAGCTGGTAAAGAATCTGCCTGCAATGCAGGAGACCTGGGTTCAACCCATGGGTCAGGAAGATCCCTGGAGAAGGGATAGGCTACTCACTCCAGTATCCTTGGGCTTCCCTGGTGGCTCAGCTGGTAAAGAATCTGCTTGCAATGCGGGAGACCTGGATTCAAGCCCTGGGTTGGGAAGATCCCCTGGAGAAGGGAATGACTACCCACAGCAGTATTCTGGCCTGGAGAATTCCATGGACTGATTAATTAGTCTATTGACTAATGATGATATTGAGTATCTTTTCATGTATTTTATTGAACATTTATATATCTTCTTTGGAGAAATGTCTATTCAGATCCTTTGCTCATTCTTAAACCAGGTTAATTATCTTTTTATCACTGAACTATGAGTTCTTAATACGTTCTGAATAGAAATCAGTTATAAGTGACTTGCAAATATTTTGTCTCTTATTTTAAATGTCACTTTTATAATGTACAAAATTCTAACATATTGAATATAATTATGGGTTTTCTTAAGCCTCCTGCATTGGCAGACAGGTTCTTTACCATTAGCGCCACCTGGGAAGCCCCTAATTATGGGTTTTCTATTAAGTTCTAGTCTATCCATCTTAAGAAAAAAAATTTTAATTGAAGTACAGTTGGTTTACAATATTGTGTTAGTTTCAGGTGTACAGAAAAGTGTCAGTTGTTTATATATATATATGATTTTTTCAGATAATTTTCCATTATACATTATTATGAGATATTGAATATAGTTCCCTGTGCTATATAGTAAATCCTTGCTGCTTATCTATATTATGTATAGTAGTTTTTATTTGTTAATCCCATACTCCTGATTTATCCCTCCCTCCATTCATCTCTTAAATTATGTAACTTGTAATACAGGATAGAGAGTCTTCTATTTTAACATCTTCTTGGCTATTCTTTTTTTAAAAAGTAATTAATTTGGCTGTGCCGGGTCTTAGTTGCAGCACGCAGGATCTTTAATTGTGGCATGTGAACTCTTAATTGCAGCATGTGGGATCTAGTTCCCTGACCAGGGATCAAATCTGAGCCTGGTGCATGGGGAGCGCAGAGTCTTAGCCACTGGACCCCCAGAGATGTTTCTTCTTGGCTATTTGTGTCTATTTTCTCTTCTAGGTAAACTTCAGAATCATTTTGGCCAATTTGCATAAGACTGGAGTTTTAATTAGAGGTGAAGACAAAGAAAATTTTATTCACTAGATCCTGGGGATGGAGTGAAAGTGGGTTATTAGAAAATGCAGAGCTCCCTCCCATGGGAAGTACAGTCAGGTCTGGAAAATCACACTGCATTTCTCAGGGGGCTAAGATAATATGCTTCTGAAAGCTGAGGAGAGAGCCAGGGATAAGACAGGGACTTTTTGGTTCTTTATGTAATTATTTATTTATCCTCTGGTTGTCAGCAAAAATTACTAAAGATCATGAAATCAGAACAAGACTAAATTTCTTATAAAAAATATCTAAGGGGCCAAAGTCTGCACATTGGGCAATGTTTGAAGTTCAGAATTTGCACAAATTGCAGGAAAGGTGAAACTGGGATGCTTAGTTCCTTTTACCCAAGGATTTACATATATAGATTTTGAAACTACATAGATGAATTTGGAGACAGATGACATTTTTGCACTATTAGTCAGTCCCCCATTCAGTAGCATACTATATCCCTGGAGGGAGACTGGTATGCCCCCAGGAAACCACTTCTTTGTACATGGTGATCACATCTGTACAATCACTTTGCTAACAATACATAGATTCAAGGGATTGGATCTGATAGGCAGAGTGCCTGAAGAACTATGGACGGAGGTTCGTGACACTGTACAGGAGGCAGGGATAAGGACCATCACCAAGAAAAAGAAACGTAAAAAGGCAAAATGGTTGTCTGAGGAGGCCTTACAAATAGCTGTGAAAAGAAAAGAAGCAAAAGGCAAAGGAGAAAAGGAAAGATATACCCATTTGAATGCAGAGTTCTAAAGAATAGCAAGGAGAGATAAGAAAGTCTTCCTCAGTAATCCATGCAAACAAATAGAGGAAAACAATAGAATAGGAAAGACTAGAGATCTCTTCAAGAAAATTCAAGATACCAAGGGAACATTTCATGCAAACATGGGCACAATAAAGGACAGAAATGGTATGGACCTAACAGAAGCAGAAGATGTTAAGAAGAGGTGGCAAGAATACACAGAAGAACTATACAAAAAAGATCTTCATGACCCAGATAATCATGATGGTGTGATCACTGGACTAGAGCCAGACATCCTGGAATGTGAAGTCAAGTGGGCCTTAGGAAGCATCACTACGAACAAAGCTGGTGGAGGTGATGGCATTCCAGTTGAGCTATTTCAAATCCTAAAAGATGATGCTGTGAAAGTGCTGCACTCAATATGTCAGCAAATTTGGAAAACTCAGCAGTGGCCACAGGACTGGAAAAGACCAGTTTTCATTCCTATCCCAGAGAAAGGCAATGCCAAAGAATGCTCAAACTATTGCACAATTGCACTCATCTCACACGCTAGCAAAGTAATGCTCAAAATTCTCCAAGCCAGGCTTTAATAGTACGTGAACTGAGAACTTCCAGATGTTCAAGTTGGATTTAGAAAAGGTAGAGGAACCAGAGATCAAATTGCCAACATCTGTTGGATCATGGAAAAAGCAAGAGAGTTCCAGAAAAACATCTATTTCTGCTTTATTGACTATGCCAAAGCCTTTAACTATGTGGATCACAACAAACTGAGGAAAATTCTTCAAGAGATGGGAATACCAGACCACCTGACCTACCTCCTAAGAAATGTGTGTGCAGGTCAAGAAGCAACAGTTAGAACTGGACATGGAACAACAGACTGGTTCCAAATAGGAAAAGGAGTACGTCAAGGCTGTATACTGTCGCCCTGCTTATTAACTTATATGCAGAGTACATCATGAGAAACGCTGGACTGGAGGAAGCACAAGCTGGAATCAAGATTGCTGGGAGAAATATCAATAACCCCAGATATGCAGATGACACCACCCTTATGGCAGAAAGTGAAGAAGAATTAAAGAGCCTTCTGATGAAAGTGAAAGATGAGAGTGAAAAAGTTGGCTTAAAGCTCAACATTCAGAAAACTAAGATCATGGCATCTGGTCCCATCACTTCATGGCAAATAGATGGGGAAACAATGGAAACAGTGACAGACTTTATTTTGGGGGGCTCCAAAATCACTGCAGATGGTGACTTCAGTCATGAAATCAAAAGACACTTGCTCCTTGGAAGAAAAGTTATGACCAACCTAGGCAGCATACTAAAAAGCAGAGATATTACTTTGTCCACAAAGGCCCATCTAGTCAAAGCTATGGTTTTTCCAGTGGTCATGTATGGATGTGAGAGTTGGACTAGAAAGAAAGCTGAAGGTCGAAGAATTGATGCTTTTGAACTGTGGTGTTGGAGAAGACTCTTAAGAGTCCCTTGGACTGCAAGGAAATCCAACCAGTGCATCCTAAAGAAAATCAGTCCTGAATGTTCATTCGAAGGACTAATACTGAAGCTGAAGCTCCAATACTTTGGCCACTTGATGCAAAGAACTGACTCATTTGAAAAGACCCTGATGCTGGGAAAGATTGAAGGAGGGAGGAGAAGGGGACGACAGAGGATGAGATGGTTGGATGGCATCACCGACTCAATAGACATGAGTTTGAGTAAGCTCCAGGAATTGGTAATGGACAGGGAAGCCTGGCGTGCTGCAGTCCATGGGGTTGCAAAGAGTCAGACACAACTGAGCGACAGAACTGATCTGAACAACATAAACAAGTGGCTATAAGTCTTCGCTGGGCTAGTTTACCACCCAGCTATGCAGCTTATAATTTGTTCTTCTGGACTAGTGTGTTTCTTTCTTGTTGTTTCATTCTCCCAATTACTAGGATTAGCTGAATAAAGGTGGGGGAATTTGAGATGGGACTGACAGAAAGTTTGGTTGTACTTTATTTTGACTAGTTAGTGGCTTATTTACAACCTGATGATATGAGAGCTTCTGTTAACCATTATAACTTAGGTTGTGCAAAGCAATGGAACATGTATGGCTCAGATAACTTAGATGCATTTAGGATTTAGAGGTGCTACATGGCCTATGCTCTTTGTATAGGAACTTTCTCAGGGACCCAGATGGCTGCCTGATTAAAGCAGAGTACCAGGGTAGAACTGGTGTTTCTATGGTATTAAGGTGATCCAGTCCATGAGCAGGTTGCTTTTCTACTATGTTCATTCTCAATTTGCTCAGGCATTGGTTAATAAAATCAGTCTCTCCCCTGGTGTTTGCCTTTCCAACCAAACCCGACACACCAGCACAGCCTCTAAATTTTTTCAAAAATATTATTTTATGCTGCTTGATAAGTTTCTAATATTTTCTTATTGAACTTCACATTTCTTATTAAATTTAATTCTAGATAAAACTATGTTTTTATAATTAATTTAAATTGGAGGATAACTACTTTTACGGTATTGTGATGGTTTTTGCCATACATCAACATGAATTGGCCACAGGTATACATGTGTTCCCCTGCCCCCATACTAACTATGTTTTTAACTTAATTAAGGTCTAACAGGTTTTCCCAGCAACTTATCTAGGTGTAGCAAGCTATTCCATCTAAGCGTAGCAGCCCCAAGGGATACATGGAGTTGAGGCTCTGCACAACAACTGAATACATACCTCCCTCTTTGAGTTTAGGAGTAAAATAAAGCAGGCAGATCCCAAAGTTCAGAGCCTGAGTTGGTGGAGACAGACTGAGACTTCAAAGTGGGTAATGGGATTAACCAACACCTAGTTCTGGCTCTTTGATCCCAGACCTGCTATGAAAAAGAAAAGTAGGATTTTCACCATGAAGGAAAGAAAAAATTGAGGCCTAGAAAGTTGAATTTCTTAAGATGCCTCTGAAAAAAGGAAAAGCTGGAACAAGGAGAAAAGTGGTTAAAACATCAGTTTGCACAATCATCTAGGAGAAGAAACTAAAAGTCTGAGAGAAAAAGAAGACAAACTTAAGGAAAGAGAGTGTTTGAGATACTAAAGACAGAAAAAAAAAAGTTTTAGATGAGATAATAAATGATTAATTCAAGATTCCCTAGGGCTTGTGAATACTGTTGAGAAAAGACTGGGATGACCAAGTGTTTTCCCCATCACATGTTAATTCAAAGTTTATTTGTGTTTGGCTGAAACAAGAGTGAGAAAATGTGAATTACAGATGAGAAGTTAGAACTATAGAAGATTGCAAATTAGCTTAGACAAGGAGAGTCTAGGAGATGGTCTAGTTGAAGTAGCCATGGCTATGGAATTCAAGGGCACAAACATTTAGCTCTTTTATGGCTGAATAATATTCCATTTGGGGTGTGTGTGTGTGTGTGTGTGTGTGTAGCATCTGGGATCCATTCATCTGCCTGTGAACACTTAGGTTGTTTCCATGTCTTGGCTATTGCAAAGAGTGCTGCTGAAAACATAAGGGGTGCATGTTCTGATGGTGGCCATTCTGACAAGTGTCAGGCGGGTACTTCATAGTAACTTGATTTGCATTTTAATAATTAGCAATGTTGAGCACATTTTTTCATGTGCCTACTGGCTATGTGCACTTCTTTTTTGGAGAAATGTCTAGGTATTCTGTTCATTTTTTTATTGGGTTGTTTGGCTTTTCTGTTGCTATTATTGAATTGTATGAGCTGTTTAGAAATTAAGTCCTTGTTGGTCACATCGTTTGCAAATATTTTCTCCCAATCCATAGGTTGTCTTTTCATTTTGCCTATGGTTTCCTTTGCTGCACAAAAGCTTGTAGGTTTGATAAAGTACAATTTATTTTTGTTTTAATTTCTATTGTCTTGGGAGACTGACCAAGGCATTGTTGTAACATTGTTACAGTTTATATCAGAATGTTTTTAATATGTTCTCTTCTGGGAGTTTTATGGTGTCATATTTTTAAGTCTTCAAGCCATTTTAAGTTTATTGTTGTGTACTGGTGTGAGGGTATGTTCTGCTTTCATTGATTTACACTATCCTCCATGTTTTCTGTTCGTAAGAAGATGCAGGAGAAATTGGTCAGTTAGCCTGTTTTCCTCAGCCCTCTCTCTTTCAGCAGTTCTGAGAGTATAAGCAGTCTCGCTGCTTCTTCCCTCTGTTGGGAGTTGCCTGACTTCCTCTTCCTAGAACTAGGGCCTCTGTCCTTGTCATGGGCTACTTCCAGGAATCAGACAACTACGTAATAACAGAAAGTAAAGAAGGTGTAGTGTGGCCTTAAATCAGTGACCTAATTTCATTCTCTGTACCTTCTCCATTCCTCAATAGGAAGCCTAAACATAGAGCTACAGGCTGGTTTGCTTTCTCAAAATTTCATGTCAGAAAAAGATGTTTTTTTTTTTTCATCTCAGGCTGGTTTATCCTTAAAGATGCCTTGGCTGTGATAACCCCAGCTCCTTTTAGTACTTATATTCACCACAGGAAAGCATGAAGTGGTACAGAAATCCTCTCTCACACCATAGCCAGATTCGCTAGCCCTGTCTGTAAAAAGTCTACAAGAGCTGACCTTATCTGCTTCAGCAACTGATTTTCCACATTGACCGCTTCTCTTTTAGCAAGAGGCAGTTGTGAACAATGGGGAGAGGAAAAGGAACACACGTTTTCCTGTTCAACTTCCAATAAAAGTACAAAAGATGAGCAATTGTGACTACTTAAAATTTTCAAAAGGCAAAATGATGGAGCCTCTCATTTTAAGTACAAAGGATTTACTTCTGCAAAGTATATTTCCTTTCCTGGTCAGTTAGCTCAACTGGTAGTTTGGTAGGTTGGCAGTGTATTTATTTGTCCTACATGTGAGTGCACACACATGTGCAAGCATGTATGCACTTTTTAGAGGCAATAATGATGTACAGACTTAAGAGTTCCCCTACCTCCATTTTGTTTGTCCTCACTTTCCTTTTCAGATACAGACATGGCAGGGCAGTTTCAGTTATTATTCCCTGGAACTTCTGTAAGGAAATAAAAACATTTAGAATGAGAAGTTCTCATTGCTGATACCATTTGACTTAAACATATACTTAAGAAACTTGGAACTTGACCTCTAAAATCCAAAATAAATCTACCTCTAAAAATACATATGCTAAATTTTAGAATTCATTTCAAACATCCTTATCATAAAGTTATAGTTTTAAAACTTGGGAAATAAATTCCACTTTCTAGCAACCAAAACTAAGATGATAACTATAATCTGTCAGAAAAATTAGCTGAAACTTGGAAACAGGAAAAAGAAATTATTGGGTGATCTTTCAGTGAAGTTCTGGGCCTGTACCTTTGATTAGCTTTTTATTGACTGGAGTGTTCTATAACTCCAGCGGGCAGCAGTTAACTTATGGATTTTCATCTAATATAGATACAAATATTTTATGTCTAGTGGAAAAGATAACTCCAAAATTTAGGACTAACTTTAGGCGCCAGTGAGTTAATAATAGTTGGATGCAAAACGAGAAATGAAGTGCTGGTTATTGTGACAAATTGATCAGTGCATGCTTTCTATAAAAGTATCCAACATTTTTAAAAAGTAAAATGAAATATTGTGTATGCCAAAAAAATTCACATGTGCTGCAAGTTTTGTACCCCAACCTGAGGTCTGTTTCTTCTGCCAGCAGAATCTGTGTGCTCCTAACCAACATTAGCTATTCTAGCATCCCCACTCTTGAGGCACCCTGAGACATCTCAGGAACCCCCACAGTAGGTTCAAATCCCACAGGGCCATCAGCAGCTTTGAGAGGGTAGCTTGGCTAAATGCACACAAGCAGTACAGCTTGGAATGTGAAATGGTTATGACACTTAACAGCCAGCCAGGGACCTGACTAATGAGTATTTAGCTAGAACCAGGCATTCACCCAATCCTCTGACGCTCTCTGCATGCACATCACATTACATAGCAGCCAACTGGAAAGTACATTTAAGCTGTTAAACTCACAGGAGGAGTGGAAAAATGTGAGGGAAGGGAAGAAGAAATGCAATGTGGGAGTAAAAAGGGAAGAGATGGAGCAAAAAAAAAAAAGGATTAGGAGCCAGAGAACTGGGTTTCATATCAAAATCTGCTACTAATCAACAACATGTTTGAGGTCTTTACTGCATTAGTAATAAAGAACATTTTATTGAAAAATAAAAAATAACAATGTGACTTGAGACAAGTTATTAACCACTTCATGTCTCAAATTTCTCCTACAATGAGACTATTAAAAAAGAAAATAAATTAAGCAGATACAAGATGGAGGAAAAACTTGATAAGGAATAAATTTGCCAGAGAGAGGTTTAGGGGTAATTATGCATGACAAACTAAATACAACATTAGTTTCCATTAGAGAGCTAAGAAGAAGAGCTGTGAGAGGATTAAATAATATATGACAACGTCTCCCACGGTAAAAAAGTAGTCAATCAAGAGATGTCAATATTTTAACATTTTAATATACATGCCTACCAGGTTGGTGAAAAAAAAATTAAGTCTAATAATACTGTGTCTGAGAGAAAGTGGAACTACTGGAACACTTACACACTGTTGCTGATATTAAAAATTGGACAACTCCTTTGGAAAACAATTTGGCCTTATTCAATAAAGCTGATGGAGCATTTACCCTATAACCCAGCTAGTCCATCTTAGGAATACACCCAAGGGAAACTGGCATAACACATCACACGCAAGGATGTGTGCCGCTAGCACTGCTCTCAACGGCAAAGCTGGAAACCAACCAAATGGCTATAACAGTAGAAGAGAGAGGTAACTTGCGGTATGTTCATAAAATGGAAAGCTACATAGTAGTGAAAACGAGTGAGCTAAGTTATACATATTAACATTGTTAAATTTCAGGAATATAATATTTAGGGAAAGAACAAACTGCAAAAGAATACATGAAGTATTATTCCACATACATAAAGATCAGGCAAAACTATATCATCAGGGATAAATACATTCAAGATAAATCTATAAAGAAAAACAAAGGAATGAAAAATACAAAATTCAGGACAGAGGTAGGGAAAGGGAGGGGAAGTGGGATGGAAAAAGCATACTTAGAACTTCAAGCTACACTTGTGCTCATGGTGTTATTCTTTACAACTTACAATTTGTTATATAAACTTTATATCTATTCAATATGTGATAATAACAAAAGAACTAAAAAATTAAAGTGAATATGGTGGTGGTGGTGGCTGAGTCACTAAGTCGTGTCCGACTCCTGTGACCCCGTGGACTGCAGCTGCCAGGCTCCTCTGTCCATGGGATTCTCCAGGCAAGAACACTGCAGTGGGCTGCCATTTCCGTCTCCAGGAAAGTGAACATATCAGATAGGAAATACTCTTCCCCTCTTACTCAGGAAAGTCATTTCCTAAATAACACTTATTAAAAGAGTAGGCCCAATTCAGATTATTACATTAAAATTTTTATTTTGAGATAATTTTAAACTTACAAAAGAGCTGCAAAAATAGTATATAGAGGATTTCCATACACTCTCCACCCACCTTCTTATGTTAATATCTTATATAATCTTAAACAATGAACAAACTAAGAAATTAACCTTGGTATAATACTATTAACCGAAGTATAGAAAATATTTATTTCCAATTCTTCCCACTAAAGTTGTCATGTTGTTGTTCTAGGACCTAACCCAGGATCCCATGATACATTTACTTGTATGCCTCATTCAACCTGTGAGTGTTCCTCATTCTTTCCTTGTTTTTCATAATCTTGACAGTGTTGAAGGGTACTGGCCAGCTCTCTTATAGAATGTGCCCCAACTTGAGTTTGTGCCCTTCTCATTGTGTCATATCAGGGGGTACATGCTGTCACATGCACTCCTAGTGATGTGAACCTGGAATGCTTAGCTAAGCTGGTGTCTGCCAGAACTTCCCACTGTAAACTTACTATTTTTCCCTTTACAATTACTAAATATTTGGGAGGGGGAAATCAAAACATTTTAAAAAGAAGATTGAAAAACAGAGTCATAAATAAGTCATTAAGGAAAAGTCAAGAAATAATAATGCCAGCCTTTATAAGACAGTTATAGAAACAAAAGCTCTTTTATTTAGATATGAGAATCTAATGGTAGAAATGAAAGGTCCCACCTTGAACTGATAACCTCCAAGCTGTCTAGACTTTGAAATGAACTGCCTAACATAGAAATGGGGTGGAGGGTGGAGTACTGATCTACCAATCTATAGAGTTCCAACTGGCATCACACTGCAAACCAACTTCAAGTTCCCCCAAGCCACAGCTGTGATGCTGTACTGCCAGCATCCTGCACCCTCCCCACACTTATATATTAAAACTAGTGAATTTTCAAACTGCAAAGTATTAGAGAAAGTCTTTATAATTAGCATAGTCTGAAAACTACATAAACTAAAACACAGTATAGTCTAGCAAGGGCATATTTGTGATACAAACATAGCCAATGACTCAGTACTAGAATATCACCGACGGCACGCACACAGTCATTACTGACTTTCAAAAAGCAAATCTGTCTTCCAGAGAAGAGAGCTCTTTACCAATGAAGGAACAAACCCTGGTTGACTTGAATGCTTATGAGAATCTGAGGGAAGGACTCTCACATAGAAGAGATGTGCCCATCATCCCTGGACTAAAAGAAGAGCTACATTTTCCCCCAGAACAGTTGTGTAAAAGCATGGATGCTTTCAGTCTACTCCATTAAGGTGTCTCTGTTAGCTATTACAGCCGATGCACAAATCCCCAGAGTTACCCCAGAAATCAGTGTTCCTCTGTCTCAATCCCCACCCCCATGAATCTCAGCAAAGGTAATAGAAGTTTTCTGCTTAATTCTTTCTTCTCTTTTTAAAAAATTCAACAGAAACACCTATATTAAGGGCTGCCCTGGTGGCTCAAAGGGTAAAGCATCTGCCTGCAATGCGGGATACCCGGGTTTGATCCCTGGGTTGGGAAGATCCCCTGGAGAAGGAAATGGCAACCCACTCTGGAAAATCCCATGGATGGAGAAGCCTGGTAAGCTATAGTCCGTGGGGTCGCAAAGAGCTGGACACGACTGAGCAACTTCACCTATACTAAAAAAAAATAAAAAGCAGGTCTTACCCTGAAAGGCTTTAAAAGGCACAGCCTGAAAACTGCCAGAACTCCACACTACACCTCTCTTCTTAGTGGCAGTCCTTGCCTTACCCCTCCCTTATTTCAACCATAAATTCTTTCTGACAGGAAAACACTCTAGGAAAACAAAGATCTTCTAAACTTAGTAACTTTAAACCTGTGGTTGGGAAAGGAAGAGGTTAAAATACCTACTAGTCTATGAGACCACTTAGATGGCTAGATCTCCTTCAGTTTCCTATGTCTGATTCCTGGCTTCTGGGAACTTGTCAAATTCTGTGTACGTGTTTGTGTGTATATTTTAAAACTGTTTCCTTTAAATACGGAAAATGAAGAGAGCTTCAAAACCCTCGTCTGCAACCTGCTTTTTCCAAAGGTGGTTCATGGATCCCTCATAACCGTCCAATTAACTTGGATTTGGTTTCAAGTGGTTTAAAGCAAAAAGAATATAGGATGAATATAAAACAAAACTTCAAACACAATGGAACAGAAAAAATCCTGCAAAACAGAACAGTTTCTTAGCCACTGCTTTTATTTTCAAACTCATGGTCTTCCCCAGGAGTTATCTGCTAAGCCTATAAGACAGGCTTTGTAAAGCAACTGTGTACTACAGAACCTCCTCTTTTCTGCCTAGAGTTTTAATTTGGGTCTGAACAAATGTTGGAGTCCACATAATCTCCTGGCACTTGTAATTTTGCTGTCTTGCAGAGAAAGTTCCTTATTAGGTAGTGTAACACTGACGCTTTGGGATAATTTATTTTCCCTTTCTTTCAGTCTATAAAAGTGAGTCAGTGTTTTACTAAGCTGGTCTTGACTATTTTACACATATATGTAGTTAACAAGTATCTGTTCAATGGAATCTTAGAAACTAAGTGCTATGTTCTTTTTTAAACAAATTTTATTTGTTTTAAAATAGGGAGCAAGAGTGAGATAATAGAAAGAGTGCTGACTATTGGGGAGCTTGGACACCCCTATACTATTCTAAGCTGGATTCCTAAATTATCTGTACTTGGGTTTCCCAGGTAGTGCTAGTGGTAAAGAACCCACCTGCCAGTGCAGGAGACATAAGAGACTCGGGTTCAATCCCTGGGTCAGGAAGATCCCCTGAAGGAGGAAATGGCAACCCACTCCACTACTCTTGCCTGGAGAATCCCATGGCCAGAGGAGCCTGGCAGGCTACGGTCCATGGCGTCGCAGAGTCGGTCACGACTGAAGCAACTAAGCACAGCACAGCACAAATGACACTTCCCCTCAGTTTTCTAGCTTGTCTCATCTATAATAAAAGGCAATACCTGTCATTTCCCTTTATCACTCCCTGCCCCACCAAAATTTAATGTAAAGCAGGTTTTTTTTTCAAAAGCTATTATGTAGAGCAAGGAGGTTTCAGAACCCTATTCTGAACTGGATTAAGGGGAGACGGGAGAGAGGAGGAGAGAGGAGGAAAAGGGACTTCTCTCCTTCAACTTGAATAACTCTGACTTTATCTGGGATTTTTCTATATTTTAAATGGAAAAAATAGTTTCTCCTGCTAAAAAAAATGTTAGAAGATCAGCTGGTGCTTCTGGGGTAAGTGCTTACTTGAGCAAGTGAAAATGTATGTTTGTAGATGGAACTTAACCTCTAGCTAGTCCTTAAACAGCCTCTCTCAGTGTACCTAACACTGGCATCTATGTGGTCTTAACACAAATTACCAAAAAAAGCTGGAACTACTGGGAACCTTGGAAAATATTTCACCTCCTCACCCCCATCTTTTCTATTCCCACGGTGACACCACAGTTCATTAAGACATTTAGTCTTCTCTTCCCTTGTTTTCATGACAATTAATTATGGTTTTCCTCCACGCCTCTTTGACAGCTCTGCACTGTGATATGGTAGTCATGTACAGATGTGAGAGCTGGACCATAAGGAAGGCATAGCACTGAAGAATTGATGCTTTCGAACTGTGGTGCTGGAGAAGACTCTTGAGAGTCTCTTGGACAGCAAGTGAGAGAAAAGACCCTGATGCTGGGAAAGGTTGAAGGCAGGAGATGAAGATGACAGACTGGACAAATTCTGGGAGACAGCGGGGAATAGGGAGGCCTGGCATGCTGCAGCCCATGGGGTCGTAAAGAGTCGTACATGACTTAGTGACTGAAAGCTGAAACTCCAATACTTTGGCCACTTGATGTGAAAAGCTGACTCATTTGAAAAGACCCTGATGCTGGGAAAGATTGAGGGCAAGAGGAGAAGGGGATGACAGAGGATGAGATGGTTGGATGGTATCACCAACTCAATGGACATGAGTTTGAGTAAACTCCAGGATTTGGTGATGGACAGAGAGGCCTGGCGTGCTGCGGTTCATGGGGTTGCAAAGAGTCGGACATGACTGAGGGACTGAACTGAACTAGGGACTGAACAACAGTGTGATGTAGTGGAATTAGGCTGACCTAACGCTAAACCCTGGAGGCAGCACTATCAAATGTATGACCTTGGTCTAGTGAGATAATCACTCTGAACTACTCCTTATCTTTCACATGAGCATAATCACTTCACCTTGGTTGCAAGGACTCTTTGCAACACAGAGGAGCCTGACAGGTTCCTCTGTCCATGGAATTTTCCAGGCAAGAATACTGGAGTGGGTTGCCATTTCCTCCTCTGAGGGATCTTCCTGACCCATGGCTCGAACCCAGGTCTCTTACATCCCCTGCACTGGCAGGTAGATTCTTTACCACTAGCGCCAGCTGGGAAGCCCCCTATATAAGATAAAGTATATCAAGTATTTTTTTTTACAGTGCCTTGAAGCAGGGCAAAGACTAATAGAGTTTTGCCAAGAAAATGCACTGGTCATAGCAAACACCCTCTTCCAACAACACAAGAGAAAACTCTACACATGGACATCACCAGATGGTCAACACCGAAATCAGATTTATTATATTCTTTGCAGCCAAAGATGGAGAAGCTCTATACAGTCAGCAAAAACAAGACCAGGAGCTGACTGTGGCTCAGATCATGAGCTCCTTATTGCCAAATTCAGACTTAAATTGAAGAAAGTAGGGAAAACCACTAGACCATTCAGGTATGACCTAAATCAAATCCCTTATGATTATACAGTGGAAGTGAGAAATAGATTTAAGGGCCTAGATCTAATAGATAGAGTGCCTGATGAACTATGGAATGAGTTTCGTGACATTGTACAGGAGACAGGGATCAAGACCATCCTCATGGAAAAGAAATGCAAAAAAGCAAAATGGCTGTCTGGGGAGGCCTTACAAATAGCTGTGAAAAGAAGAGAAGTGAAAAGCAAAGGAGAAAAGGAAAGATATAAGCATCTGAATGCAGAGTTCCAAAGAATAGCAAGAAGAGATAAGAAAGCCTTCCTCAGTGATCAATGCAAAGAAATAGAGGAAAACAACAGAATGGGAAAGACTAGAGATCTCTTCAAGAAAATTAGAGATACCAAGGGAACATTTCATGCAAAGATGGGCTCGATAAAGGACAGAAATGGTATGGACCTAACAGAAGCAGAAGATACTAAGAAGAGATGGCAAGAATACACAGAAGAACTGTACAAAAAAGATCTTCACGACCCAGATAATCACGATGGTGTGATCACTCACCTAGAGCCAGACATCCTGGAATGTGAAGTCAAGTGGGCCTTAGAAAGGTCACTACGAACAAAGCTAGTGGAGGTGATGGCATTCCAGTTGAACTATTTCAAATCCTGAAAGATGATGCTGTGAACGTGCTGCACTCAATCTGCCAGCAAATTTGGAAAACTCAGCAGTGGCCACAGGACTGGAAAAGGTCAGGTTTCATTCCAATCCCAAAGAAAGGCAATGCCAAAGAATGCTCAAACTACCGCACAATTGCACTCATCTCACACGCTAGCAAAGTAATGCTCAAAATTCTCCAAGCCAGGCTTCAGCAATACGTGAACTGTGAACTTCCTAATGTTCAAGCTGGTTTTAGAAAAGGCAGAGGAACCAGAGATCAAATTGCCAACATCCGCTGGATCATGGAAAAAGCAAGAGAGTTCCAGAAAAACATCTATTTCTGCTGTATTGACTATGCCAAAGCCTTTGACTGTGTGGATCACAATAAACTGTGGAAAATTCTTCAAGAGATGGGAATACCAGACCACCTGACCTGCCTCTTGAGAAATCTGTATGCAGGTCAGGAAGCAACAGTTCGAACTGGACATGGAACAACAGACTGGTTCCAAATAGGAAAAGGAGTACATCAAGGTTGTATATTGTCACCCTACTTATTTAACTTATATGCAGAGTACATCATGAGAAATGCTGGACTGGAAGAAACACAAGCTGGAATCAAGATTGCCAGGAGAAATATCAATAACCTCAGATATGCAGATGACACCACCCTTATGGCAGAAAGCAAAGAGGAACTAAAAAGCCTCTTGATGAAAGTGAAAGTGGAGAGTGAAAAAATTGGCTTAAAGCTCACATTCAGAAAATGAAGATCATGACATCTGGTCCCATCACTTCATGGGAAATAGATGGGGAAACAGTGGAAACAGTGTCAGACTTTATTTTTCTGGGCTCCAAAATCACTGCAGATGGTGACTGCAGCCATGAAATTAAAAGACGCTTACTCCTTGGAAGGAAAGATATGACAAATCTAGATAGCATATTCAAAAGCAGAGACATTACTTTGCCAACAAAGGTCTGTCTAGTCAAGGCTATGGTTTTTCCTGTGGTCATGTATGGATGTGAGAGTTGGACTGTGAAGAAGGCTGAGCGCTGAAGAATTGATGCTTTTGAACTGTAGTGTTGGAGAAGGCTCTTGAGAGTCCCTTGGACTGCAAGGAGATCCAACCAGTCCATTCTGAAGGAGATCAGCCCTGGGATTTCTTTGGAGGAAATGATGCTGAAGCTGAAACTCCAGTACTTTGGCCACCTGATGTGAAGAGTTGACTCACTGGAAGACTCTGATGCTGGGAGGGATTAGGGGCAGGAGAAGAAGGGGATGACAGAGGATGAGATGGCTGGATGGCATCACTGACTCGAAATATGCAAGTCTGAGTGAACTCCGGGAGTTTGTGATGGACAGGGAGGCCTGATGTGCTGCGATTCATGGGGTCGCAAAGAGTCGGACACGACTGAGTGACTGAACTGAACTGAACTGCACATATTTAGGTGAGCTTCTTCCAAGGCACTGTTCTTATACCTGTTTTTTGTGTGGGTTCTTCCCTGAGTTATGTATGATATCATATCCCCTCATTGCATCTCTAGCCCTGGCTCCTAAAGCTGTATCTAGTTCCAAACTTAAACAGTTAGACATTTCCTCTTAGGTGGTCACTTACATCTCAAGATAAACATATTCCAAAATGACATTGCTTACCTTCTCTGCTAGTTAGCATATCTGTTCTATGCTAACTAGCAGAATACAGAAGTTATTCTGTAACTTGTTTGTAAAATTTAAGAGTTACCATCTGTTCCTCCTCTGATCACCTGTCAGATTCTATAAATTCCATCTGAGAGTCTCCTGAAGCTACTATCTCCTTTCTAATCCCTCTAACATATCAGATTCTTTATACTTACTCCTGTATTCAAGTTCCTGTGATTTGCTTCCAATTTTATAAACTGTCCACTGCTGCCCTAGAGCAGACAATGGTCATGACTTCTTCCCAGCTCAGAAACCTTGAGTGGCTTCCCATGGGTTACTGAATGAAGTTCAGCCACACATACCAAATGCTCTAGTTTGAACACAAACTGTTCTTTCATCTTTCTTTGCCACTATTTACCTTTATTCAAAATGGCCTATGTACTTTTCCCTCTATATGGCCCGTGCTTTCCTGCACCTATGCCACTGCTCACACTGTTCCTTCCAAGGCTAACACCCTGCTCTGATATCAGTCAAAATCTTTCAAAGGTTAACTTAAAAAGGGCTGTTCAAATCCCATGAACTTCTCAATGACATTTCTCTGCTTTCCTGATCCAAAAATAATATTTCTCCAATCCCAACTCCCATACCACTTGGTTGACGTTATTTCCCTAAAACTAATAGTTGTTCTTGTGCTATAATTATTTTTCTCAACTTCATCCCTCTTGGCAAGTGTGAAAATGCCTACGTAATTTCTGTATCCTCTAAAGCCCTAGCACAGGGCCTGGCTTCTAAATAGGAGATCAGATGTAAAAAAAAAAAAAAATTGTGAACTTGAAAAAAGAATAAAGACAAGCAATTGGTGAGTTCATTAAGAAAATCAGACCAAGGAAATCCTTTCTGAATAATACATGTTATAAGATGTCTCCTTCTAATAATTTCATCAAGACAACTGCCATCAAGAATACACTTTATCTGATGATTTACCTGGGATCTGTACATCTCTCAGTTAAAACCAACCCAAAGAGATATTCTCCTTAGCTGAACTACTTCATTAGATACACATGTGGTGGCCAGTAAGTGGGGACAATCTGTGACTTACATAACCTCAAATCCTAAACACTAAGGGATTTTCTGGCCCCATGTGCCACTTCTCTGTTGGTGGTCTATGCTCCATTACTCTACTTCATAGCCGAAGGCAGAACATTTCTAATGCTACCAGGTCAACAAGCTGTGGGAGTTCAAGTAACTCCCATATGAGGCTCCTTGTGCCCACATATCCCCAGGAAGCACTGGCTTTGAGACTAAACTGGGAGTTGACAACTAAAGTTGTCAAGTGGTTTTCTCAAACAAATGGGGTTTTATTGGGTCTAAGGAGAGTGAGTCACAGAGGGATCAGACTCAATCAAACTAAACCCAAATGAGAAGAATCACATTGCCTTCCACTCCCACCAGGCATGTCTGAGCTGGGAGCCATCCTGGATCTTGCGTGGCCTCTCAGGGTCACTTTGGTTCTGAAAATTACAGAATTCCACAATTGGAAAAGCACTGGGAGATAAATGCTTCATTCTCCCACTCAGAGCAATCATTCCCCAGCAACCCTGGCCACCTTGCTTAAATACTTCCAGTGAAGAAGAAATCACTGTCTCTTAAGATAGCCTCTGCATTTTCAGACAACTCTATTTATAAATTCCTTTATTCATTAGATTTCTCCTGACCTTTATAAGCCCTGGAGGCAAGCAAGCGCCAACAATAGGGCCTGCCTGAATTCTATCTTATCCTAGCTCGTGAGCACTGAGATGAACAAACATGCAGACCTTGAGGGTGCTGCTTTATGTATTACCCTTCACCCACCATCACCTTCCATCATGTGGCAATGTGGTCACCTGTGAGCCCTGAAATCTGGCTGATCCACCTACTACAAAAGCAGCAGCCAATAAAATGAACTATGAGCACCTTTTCTGTTTTTCAGCACAGATCTAGGACATCTTAGCTTTGCTGCTTGCCCTAATTCTTAAATGCACTCAACTCCAATCTTATTCAACCTCAAATCCTTTTAGGGATTTCAATTCTCTATTTTAGCTCTCAGATATTTCCAATAACCTAACTCTACATATTTTAATTCCAATCCAACAAATTCAAATCATGTGCTAGCTCAACTGGTTGGGCCTACTCAGACAAATGCTATGTAAAGCAAGAGTAATAGTTCTGCTCATTGCAGTCCTGACAACAGATTGAGCAGGTGGGCACAATTATTTATTTTACAGGCTTCCTCAGCAACTCCAATTAATCGAGAATCCCTACACTCCCTTAATTTCAGTAACTTCTGATGGACTTCTTCTGGGTTATGCTGAGTGGTCAGTTGTATGGCTGATCTCAGGAAGCTGTGGAGTGTTTGATAAGGAAGCTACAGGATCCAAAAGAACAAATATGGTAAAAATTTGGGAACCAGATTTTAAACATGCTCACCCACGCCCTTGAAAGTTAACAAGAACTCAATATTCGTGAATGTTTAACCATCTATGGAAATATTTTCTGAAGTAATCTTCTTAAGAGATGATTTACAAATGTGCTGATAAGATTAAAGTACAGCCTAAATAAATCTCAGCATGGGGCTTAGGTCCCTCTCTAAAAAGGGAGGCATGAAATTAAAATAGAACTAATCTAAGAGAAACCCTACTCATTAACACCAACATTTGGTCATGAGAAAGTGAAGGAGTGACTGTTTTTAGAATAAAAATTATTCAACCACTATTTCAACCACTGCCTGGGGAAAAGTTTCTCTGATAATAATGCCAATCTGAATTATTTGGAAAGAAGTTATCACTAGAACAGAACAGTTAATCAGACTATCAGAATACCATATCTTAATGTAAATACCACATAGAAACATCCAGTTCTCTTTGTTGTAATTCTGGGACCTTGAATTTGGTTTCCTGGGTAGAGCTGGCCACTAGAAAGCAATGACCTGAACATTACAAGATTTCCCATGGTAAAACTTCTAAATTAGGTATTTTATTGATAAATTATTCTTTCCAGGAAGAAAAGAGTGAATTGATCCCCTAGGACCTGATTACTCTTAGGATAAGCCATAAATTGAACCAAATTTATAAGCCCTGGATTGGTGATGACTGCAGCAGGGTATAGATTTGAGAGGCCCGACCTTAGTAGTTTGTTGTCTCAGTCTCACTACCTCATTTTTCCACAACAATATGGTCTTTATAAAATGCAATGATTAGAGATTCATGAGCTCTAACATTTTAACTCAACCCTGAGTCTTCCCTTTCACTTTTCACTTTCATGCATTGGAGAAGGAAATGGCAACTCACTCCAGTGTTCTTGCCTGGAGAATCCCAGGGACGGAGGAGCCTGGTGGGCTGCCGTCTATGGGGTCACACAGAGTCAGACACGACTGAAGTGACTTAGCAGCAGCAGCAGCTGAGTCTTCTCATCTATACATAAGGTTGGACAAGATAATTTCTACTGGCCTTTCCGGTCTTAGAATTATTATTGCTATTAGAAATAACAAGATTTCAGTAAGGTGTATAGTTACAAACTAAATTTACAACTAAACGGCCTTTCTAGATACTTATAATAAGCAGTTGGGGAAAAAATGGGAAAAGTGCCATTTACATAGGGCGTGTGTGTGTGTGTGTGCGTGTGTACGCATGCTAAGTCACTTCAGTCATGTCCAACTCTTTCATAGGGCAAGAAGATTTAAAACTAGGAATATGCCTGACAATAAATGTACAGATCAATATAAAAAGTTACAAAATTTTACTGAGGTCTGTAGAAGAAGACCTGAATTAACATAGAAATAACATGTTCCTGATAGGGAGACTCAATATTGCAGAAATATACACTATCCCCCAGTTTAAGCCACAATTTCAATACAATCACAACCAATGGAATTTTTTTGAAACTGAATACATTTAAAAATGTATATGTAAAGAGAGCACTTATTTAGTATCTTTCCAGTTGGGGTTTCCTAGAGGAGGCACAATTTTCTAAGTTTTTTGTATAAAAGAAAGTCTTGTATACTTTTTGAAGGCAAAAAACCCCACTTTTCATTGCTTTAATACATCATCAAGCCTAGAACATACATGTAGTACTATGAACCTGGCATTCTCAGATTTAATAGCTGTATAAAGTCAGCTTTCATAAGCAACCTTGAAAGCTCATACTATAGACTGATTTTACTGAAGCATAAATCTGAATTGGGCGCTCTGTGAAGTCAGTGTGCAGTAGTCAGTAAAACAGTGAGTGAGCCTAGCTGACTGCCTAGAATTTGCATCTCAAAGAGGTTGATTTTCGTGTGTATTCTACGAGCTATCATTTATGTAGTAATTTTCATTTAAGACCCAGAAGCTACTTCAGTTCAGTTTAGTCGCTGAGTGGTGTCCGACTCTTTGTGACCCCATGAACCGCAGCACGCCAGGCCTCCCTATCCATCACCAACTGCCAGAGTCTACCCAAACCCATGTCCATTGAGTCGGTGATGCCATACAACCACCTCATCCTCTGTCATCCCCTTCTCCTCCTGCCCTCAATCTTTCCCAGAATCAGGGTCTTTTCAAATGAGTCAGCTCTTTGCATCAGGTGGCCAAAGTACTGGAGTTTCAGCTTCAACATCAGTCCTTCCAATGAACACCCAGGACTGATCTCCTTTAGGATGGATTGGTTGGATCTCCTTGCAGTCCAAGGGACTCTCAAGAGTCTTCTCCAACACCACAGTTCAAAAGCATCAATTCTTCGACCCTCAGCTTTCTTTATAGTCCAACTCTCACATCCATACATGATTACTGGAAAAACCATACCCTTGACTAGATGGACCTTTGTGGACAAAGTAATGTCTCTGCTTTTTAATATGCTGTCTAGGTTGGTCATAGCTTTTCTTCTAAGGAGCAAGCGTCTTTTAATTTCATGGCTGCAGTCACCATCTGCAGTGATTTTGGAGCCCCCCAAAATAAAGTCAGTCACTGTTTCCACTGTTTCCCCATCTATTTCCCATGAAGTGATGGGACCAGATGCCATGATCTTAGTTTTCTGAATGTTGAGCTTTAAACCAACTTTTTCACTTTCCTCTTTCACTTTCATCAAGAGGCTCTTTAGTTCTTCTTCACTTTCTGCCATAAAGGTGGTGTCATCTGCATATCTGAGGTTACTGATATTTCTCCCAGCAATCTTGATTCCAGCTTGTGCTTCCTCCAGCCCAGTGTTTCTCATGATGTACTCTGCATATAAGTTAAATAAGCAGGGTGACAATATACAGCCTTGACGTACTCCTTTTCCTACTTGGAACCAGTCTGTTGTTCCATGTCTAGTTCTAACTGTTGCTTCCTGACCTGCATACAGGTTTCTCAAGAGGCAGGTCAGGTGGTCTGGTATTCCCATCTCTTGAAGAATTTTCCACAGTTTATTGTGATCCACACAGTCAAAGGGTTTGGCATAGTCAATAAAGCAGAAGAAGCTATATAACTTTTCAATTATATTTTATTTAATATTAATTTATTTTTATTCAATTACATTTTATTCTACAGGAAGAATTATACATTCAAAAGAGTCGGATACAACTGAGCAACTAACACAACAACAGGAAGAATTATACATTACAATGCCATTCACAAATTTATGACACCTGACAATCTATTCATGAATGGATACATGCGCGCGCATGCGCGCACGCGCGCGCGCGCACACACACACACACACACACACACACGATGGGTGGTTGGCCACAGGGCTCTGAAGATGCAGAGGAAGAACATGACAAGTTCAAAGTGGGAACAAAAGTGGCTAGGGATGAATGGTTAAAGATCAAGAAGAAAATACAGATCAGGGAAATGAAAGGAGACTGCAGAAACTTTTTTGAAGTTTAAATGAAATGAGTAAGGCTATAGAGAGGTTCGTAATTTCATTTAACAAATGTGTCAAGTATTACACTAGGGCTAAGGGTTGCAGAAAAGGATCACACACTACCCCTATCACTGCCTTGAAGTGATAGTAGGGGAGACATACAAGGAAAACTTGCTCTACAGTGTGGTGGATAGTAGGAGAGAGGTAAGGACAGGGTGCTGCAGAAGTGCAAATGCAAAGCATCTAAACCAGATTGCAGGGATCTGGTAATGTTTCTCAAGCAGATCTTGAGCTGAGTCTTCAAGAATAAATATATTAGCTTAGTGAACATGGGAGATGGGAGTTTTCCAGGCAGGAGTGAGGCACAACATATGAAATGGCATGAAGTACATTGCAGAATGCCACTGAATACTTTAAAAGGTTAGTTAACATGATCAGACTTGTGATTCAGAAAGATACAGCATCAGAATGGAGTCTAGCTTGACTGATGGCCCGGAAATGAGTTAAGATGCTGCTATTTGTAATTGAGAGGAAAAAAATAATGAATATATGAGTTAAGGCATTTGTAATGAGGATGGGAGAAGGGGTGACATTTGACAGTTTATCTGTATGAGGTAAAATCCATGAAGTGGAATTTACCTTGTGATTCACTATAAAGTCTAGGATGTGAACTTCAGTTTCTAGACTCAGAAACTTGGTTTTGGCTGTTCACTGAGACTGAATCTACAATTCACATTAACACTGATAAGGTTTTAGAGGCTAATTAAGACCAGAATGGCAGATGATTATTTGTAATGAAACAGATTAATTGTCCCAGTGACTATAACTTTTACTTTGGCACATTTAGATATTTTCTCCTTGGAAAAAGATATATATGAAAAATCAATCATTATCAGAAGATTGCTTGATCAACATGGAATTAGAGAACAGGGAAATTAAATTGTGTGCTTTAAACATTTAATAACATCAGGCCACAATGCAGCAAGAGAAATGTTCAAGTTTGTGACCTACCTTCTCTCTCCTGGACAGTACATGCACAGGCACAACCAAAGTATGCTTCTCACTCTTGTGTTCCTATGTCATCTTTGTTAACTAATAGCACTTTATGAACATTCTTTAGACAATATATTTAGTCAACTCTTAATCTGCCCAGGCTGTGATTTTTGGGTAGCTTTGTCTTGATTTGTGCTGAATTTACAATTTAATTTTCAGTTGTAAATCTAATTTCCCTTATTTCCAAGATCTTAGAAATGAAAGTGGAAGAACAACTGACTTCTTAGTTACCATTTACGTCCTACAATCCAAGCAAAAGATGAAAAAGACAATGGAACAGGAGGGAAATGAGTAGGATCCAAACAAAATATAGTTTACAAAGAGACATTCTTAAGGCAATTAACCATAGGCTAGATATATAAAACTTCACAACTCAAACAAATTAAATACATATGCAATTTATGTATGGGCTTCCCTGGTGGCTCAGACAGTAAAGAATCTGCCTGCAATGCAGGAGACCCAGGTTCAATCCCTGCTTTGGGAAGATCCCCTAGAGTAGGAAATGGCAACCCACTCCAGTATTCTTTCTTGGAGAATCCTGTGGACTGAGGAGCCTGGCGGCTACAGTCCATGGGGTTACAAAGAGTCATACTAACATACACACATATGTATATCGAATAATTACATTGTACAATGTGTTAAATGTCAATTATATCTCAATAAAGTTGGGGACAAAAAAAGAAGCAATCGTGTACATGTTATAGTGAAATACAGAAACGAATAAGATTGTGAATGAGGAAGATAATGAGATCTAAAAGTACAAATAGATATAATGCAAAAATGATAAATGCTTTAAGGGGATTTGGAGAGGATAGTAAACAAAATGCCAAAGTAGTTCTGAAGGAGGAGTTATTCTAGGTGGAGAAGTCAAGAAAAAGTGGCATTTGTCTTACAGTAGCAGTGAAAGTCTTGGTAAAAACAGATTCAAATAATTTTTTTCCATTGATAATCAAATAACCTTTAAAATCAAAGATATGTCATATTAATTAAAATTTTATCATTATTTATTAATACTTATATCCAGTTATGAAAAACTTTATGGATATAATTAGATATACATTTTTAAAATGGAAAAGCTAAACAGAAAAGTAAATAAGACGTCAAAGCTTAGTAATTGTGCATAGGCCTCTGTGGCCCCAGGGTTTCATTGTTACTCAATATTTCCTTGCTTGAACAGCTCATACAACTCAGTAACAAACAACCCAATCAAAAATGGGCATGAGTTTGAGCAAGCTCTGGGAGTAGGTGAAGGACGGGGAAGCCTGGCGTGCTGCAGTCCATGGGGTTGCAAGGAGTCAGACACAACTGAGCAACTGAACAGAACTGATATGGAATACAACTCAGCCATAAAAAAGAATGAAATAATGCCATTTACAGCAGTATGGATGGACCTAGAGATTATCATACTTTTTTAAATGAAGTAAGTCAGAAAGACAAATATCATATGATATCACTTACATGTGGAATCTAAAATATGACACAAGTGAACTAATCTATGAACCAGAACAGACTCACAGAGAGAACAGACTTTTGTGGTTTCTAACAGGGAGGAGGAGGAGGGATGGATTGGTAGCTTGGGATTAGCAGATGCAAACTATTATGTATATGTACAACTGAATCACTTTGCTATATAGTAGAAACTAATACAACTTTATAAATCAACTATATTTCAATAAAATTAATTAAAAAAAATTTCCTGTTTGGCTCTTTTGGAGGTCAAGCAGTTTTCTTACTAGTTGGCTCTCTCAAAGGGATGACCAAGAGATAAAAAAATAATTTTTTTTTCTTAAAAGGTATATTTGGGACCTAAAGGGAAGGGATGGGGGGAGGGGAGGGACACTCAAGAAGGAGAGGATATATGTATAATTACAGCTGGTTTATGTTGTTGTATGGCAGAAAACTAACACAACACTGTAAAGCAATTTTCCTCCAATTAAAAAAATAAATTTAAAAAGAAAAACGGTATACTTGGTCTTATCAACCCATGGATTTTAGAATTTTATAATTATACTTTTCATTTAACTTCACTTTATTGATTTAAACCTACTGGATCTTTTATTTTAGTAGGAAAATATACAATTCACTACAACAGCAACTAAAGGAGTAAAAAATCCATTAACTATTATACTTTTCTCCCCCATCAGTTCCATCTCTCTTCATTTTATATTCTCAGAAACACTTCTCATCATAGAGAACATTATGCAATGCTCTTTGCATCTGATTATCAGAGCTAGATCAATCATTGCTTAAAAAAAAACTCCTTTAAGTCTCTGAACCATGAATAAACCAGAGATCACAAACCTTTTGAAGACTGTTTTTCCTTAGCACAAAAACTATAACAAGGAATAAGGGAAACTCGTCATTTGCATTTGTTTAGGTTTCATGGCTTATAAAAATTATCTCATTAAGCTTGAGATACAGGGAAAGGTAATTATCCATTTACAGTTGAGAAAACTTAGGCTCTGAGAAATATTAAGTGGAAAAAAAACAGACCTGGGAGTCACGCTTTTTGATTCTAAGTCCTGAATTTAAGGCCCATTCCCATCCTTTGGGCGAACATTTCTCCATTTTAAACCACAGGGATTCTTTTTTGTTTTGTAGAATGTCTCCCATTTGTTCAAGAAAATGAAGGTCTAATCTCCTTGGCTACCTTGCCTGAGGCAACATGTGGCCACCCAGGTGTACACTGCTTATCTTTAGTGGTTACCATTCACAGACCACAATGGGAACTGTGTCCCTGGAGTTGTATAATGTCATGATACTGGTATTGATGTTTCTAATACCTGCTAACAAGGCCTGTACTTGACTTTCTATCTTGTACTTGATCACTGAGTGACACTGTGGCAAACTCTTAAGAAGTCAGGCTTGGAGAGAAGACAGTGGCATGCAGAATGAAAGATTATACATATGTAGCTTTGGATCTGTGATTTTTTTAGTAGCAGATTCAGTTTCCTAATTATGCTGGGCTTAGCTCATGCCAAAAGTATTTGAATTTGAAATTCCTTAAGGACTTAATTGAGAATGAAAGCTAACATATTAAAGGCATGTTGACCACTGGGCAGCCGAAACTAATGACAAAGTGTCTACGAGCTAAAAGCTTAGGCATTTTACGTAAATAGGCAAGAGGTGAGCTCTATCATTAAACTTAATAATAAAAGTGCTAAGTCACTTGATCATGTCCAACTTTTTGTGACCCTATGGACTGTAGCCTACCAGGCTTCTCTATCCATGGGGTTCTCCAGGCAAGAAATACTGGAGTGGAAGGAAGAAAGGAAGGAAATGCATTTTCTTCTCCAAGGGATTTTCCTGACCCAGGGATTGAACCTAGGTCTCCTGCATCGAAAGCAGATTCTTTACAATCTGATCTACCAGGAAGCCCAATAATAAGTGCTGCTGCTGCTGTGGCTAAGTCACTTCAGTTGTGTCTGACTCTGTGCGGCCCCATAGATGGCAGCCTACCAGCCTCCTCTGTCCATGGGATTATCCAGGCAAGAGCACCGGAGTGGGTTGCCATTGCCTTCTCCAAATAATAAATGAGGTAACATTAATTCAGAGCTCACTATGTTGTCAGCACTTACATACCTTTTTTTCCCTTAATCCTTAAAATAATATTATGATTAGTATTACAAAGATGAATACCAGTATATAATTAATACCATTGTATTATTACTCTTTCCACATTACAGATAATGAAACTAAGGCAAAGGAGAGGCTAAGTAACTTGCCCAACATTACTCAGCTCAGTATCAGTTCAGTTCAGTCGCTCAGTGGTGTCCGACTCTGCAACCGCATGAATCGCAGAACACCAGGCCTCCCTGTCCATCACCAACTCCCAGAGTTCATCCAAACTCATATCACTGAGTCGGTGATGCCATCTAACCATCTCATCCTCTGTCGTCCCCTTCTACTCCTGCCTTCAATCTTTCCCAACATCAGAGTCTTTTCAAATGAGTCAGCTCTTCGCATCAAGTGGTCAAAATATTGGAGTTTCAGTGTCAACATCAGTCTTTCCAGTGAACACCCAGGACTGATTTCCTTTAGGATGGACTGATTGGATCTCCTTGCAGCCCAAGGGACTCTCAAGAGTATTCTCCAACACCAGCGTTCAAAAACATCAATTCTTCGACCCTCAGCTTTCTTCATAGTCCAACTCTCACATCCATACATGACTACTGGAAAAACCATAGCCTTGACTAGATGGACCTTTGTGGAAAGTGATGTTTCTGCTTTTTAATATGCTGTCTAGGTTGGTCATAGCTTTTCTTCTAAGGAGCAAGCATCTTTTAAATTCATGGCTGAAGTCACCAACTGCAGTGATTTTGGAGTCCCTCAAAATAAAGTCAGTCACTGTTTCCACTGTTTCCCCATCTATTTCCCATGAAGTGATGGGACCAGATGCCATGATCTTAGTTTTCTGAATGTTGAGCTTTAAACCAACTTTTTCACTTTCCTCTTTCACTTTCATCAAGAGGCTCTTTAGTTCTTCACTTTCTACCGTAAGGGTGGTGTCATCTGCATATCTGAGGTTATTGATATTTCTCACAGCAATCTTGACTCCAGCTTGTGCTTCCTCCAGCCCAGCGTTTCACATGATGTACTCTGCATATAAGTTAAATAAGCAGGGTGACAATATACAGCCTTGACGTACTCCTTTTCCTATTTGGAACTAGTCTGTTGTTTGTTCCATGTCCAGTTCTAACTGTTGCTTCCTGACCTGCATACAGGTTTCTCAAGAGACAGGTCAGGTGGTCTGGTATTCCCATCTCTTGAAGAATTTTCCACAGTATTGTGATCCACACAGTCAAAGGCTTTGGCATAGTCAATAAAGCAGAAATAGATGTTTTTCTGGAACTCTCTTGCTTTTTCCATGATCCAGCAGATGTTGGCAATTTGATCTCTGGTTCCTCTGCCTTTCCTAAAACCAGCTTGAACATATGGAAGTTTACGTTCATGTATTGCTGAAGCCTGGCTTGGAGAATTTTGAGCATTACTTTACTAGCATGTGAGATGAGTGCAATTGTGCGGTAGTTTGAGCATTCTTTGGCATTGCCTTTCTTTGGGATTGGAATGAAAACTGACCTTTTCCAGTCCTGTGGCCACTGCTGAGTTTTCCAAATTTGCTGACATATTGAGTGCAGCACGTTCACAGCATCATCTTTTAGGATTTGAAATAGCTCAACTGGAATGCCATCACCTCCACTAGCTTTGTTCATAGTGATACTTCCTAAGGCCCACTTGACTTCACATTCCAGGATGTCTGGCTCTAGGTGAGTGATCACACCATTGTCATTATCTGGGTCATGAAGATCTTTTTTTGTATAGTTCTTCTTTGTATTCTTGCCACCTCTTCTTAGTATCTTCTGCTTCTGTTAGGTCCATACCATTTCTGTCCTTTATCAAGCCCATCTTTGCATGAAATGTTCCCTTGGTATCTTGAATTTTGTTGAAGAGATCTCTAGTCTTTCCCGTTCTATTGTTTTCCTCTATTTCTTTGCATTGATCACTGAGGAAAGCTTTCTTATGTCTCCTTGCTATTCTTTGGAACTCTGCATTGAAATGGGTATATCTTTCCTTTTCTCATTTGCTTTTGCTTCTTTTCTTTTCACAGCTATTTGTAAAGCCTCCTCAGATAGCCATTTTGCTTTTTTGCATTTCTTTTCCATGGGGATGGTCTTGATCCCTGTCTCCTGTACAATGTCACGAACCTCTGTCCATAGTTCATCAGGTACTCTGTCTATCAGATCTAGTCCCTTAAATCTCTTTCTCACTTACACTGTATAATCAATCATAAGGGATTTGATTTAGGTCATAGCTGAATGATTTAGTGGTTTTCCCCACTTTCTTCAATTTTAGTCTTAATTTGTCAATATGGAGTTCATGATCTAAGCCACAGTCAGCTCCCGGTCTTGTTTTTGCTGACTGTATAGAGCTTCTCCATCTTTGGTTGCAAAGAATATAATTAATCTGATTTTGGTGTTGACCATCTGGTGATGTCCATGTGTAGAGTTTTCTCTTGTGTTGTTGGAAGAGGGTGTTTGCTGTGACCAGTGTGTTCTCTTAGCAAAACCCTATTAGCCTTTGCCCTGCTTCATTCTGTACTCCAAGGCCAAATTTGCCTGTTACTCCAGGTGTTTCTTGACTTCCTACTTTTGCATTCCAGTCCCCTGTAATGAAAAGGACATCCTTTTTGGGTGTTAGTTCTAAAAGGGCTTGTAGGTGTTCATAGAACCGTTCAACTTCAGCTTCTTCAGCATTACTGGTTGGGGCATTGACTTGGATTACTGTGATACTGAATGGTTTGCCTTGGAAATGAACAGAGATCATTCTGTTGTTTTTGAGATTGCATCCAAGTACTGCATTTTGGACTCTTTTGTTGACCATGATGGCTATTCCATTTCTTCTAAAGGATTCTTGCCGACAGTAGTAGATAGAATGGTCATGAGTTAAATTCACCCATTCCAGTCCATCTTAGTTCGCTGATTCCTAGAATGTTGACGTTCACTCTTGCCATCTCCTGTTTGACCACTTCCAGTTTGCCTTGATTCATGGACCTAACATTCCTGTGCAATATTGCAGCAGTGGCTGAGAGGAGCTACCCCATGTCCAAGTTAAGGAGCAGCAGCTGTGCTTTGCTGGAGCAGCCGTGAAGAGATACACCATGTCCAAGGTAAGAGAAACTTAAGTAAGATGGCAGGCACTGAGAGAGGGCATTAGAAGGCAGACAGACTGAAAACAGAATCACAGACAACTATCCAATCTGATCACACGCACCACAGTGTCTTTAACTCAATGAAACTAAGCCATGCCATGTGGGGCCACCCAAGATGGACGGGTCATGGTGAAGAGGTCTGACAGAATGTGGTCCACTGGAGAAGGGAACTGCAAACCACTACAGTATTCTTGCCTTGAGAACCCCATGGACAGTATAAAAGGGCAAAAAGATAGGACACTAAAAGATGAACTCCCCAGGTCGGTAGATGCCCAATATGCTAGTGGAGATCAGTGGAGAAATAACTCCAGAAAGAATGAAGGGATGGAGCAAAGCAAAAACAACACCCAGTTGTGGATGTGACTGGTGTTAGAAGCAAGGTCTGATGCTGTAAAGAGCAATATCACTTAGCTAATACATGGCAAAGCCAGTACAGAACACGGATAGTCTAATTTCAAAGCCTGTGCTTTTTTAACCACATTATTATGATTAATATAAAAATGTATACCAACAGCTAAGCGATAATCAGGAATGGCAGGGAAAATGTGGGGAGAAAAACTGTGAGAAGTAAATATGAATAGAGAAGAAGCCCTCTTCTATTGTCTTCCCTGAAGTGCAGTCACTTTGTATTATTGCTATTGCTATTGCTAAGTCACTTCAGTCATGTCCGACTCTGTGTGACCCCATAGACGGCAGCCCACCAGGCTCCCCTGTCCCTGGGATTCTCCAGGCAAGAACACTGGAGTGGGTTGCAATTTCCTTCTCCAATGCATGAAAGTGAAAAGTGAAAGTGAAGTCACTCAGTCGTGTCCGACCCTCAATGACCCCATGGACTGCAGCCTTCCAGGCTCCTCCATCCATGGGATTTTCCAGGCAAGAGTACTGGAGTGGGGTGCCATTGCCTTCTCCTCTTTGTATTATAGCAGCCCCTTATCCATAACATTCGTATTTGGCAGTGAGCTGGTGGTAAGCAACAACTAACCATTGAACAGCCAATGTAGACAACATGAAATTTATGCACTAAAGTATTTTAATTCAAGCAAGGAGGGGCTATTTAATATAGTAATAAAAGGGGCTTTCCTGGTGGCTCAGTGGTAAAGAATCTGCCTGCCAAAGCAGGAGACGTGGGTTTGATCCCTGGTCGGGGAAGATCCCACATGCTGTGGAGCAACTAAGCCCATGCACCACAACTACTGAGCTTGTGCTCTAGAGCCCAGGAGCTGCAGCTACTGAAACCCTCACACCCGAAAGCCTGTGCTCAACATGAGAAGCCACTGCAATGAGAAGCCCGCACACTGCAATGAAGAGTAGCCCCTGCTCGCTGCAACTAGAGAAAGGCCCACAAAGCAAAGAAGACACAGCACAGTCATAAATAAATATTTTAAAAACGATAGTAATAAAAGCCACATACAATTCAATAGCTCCAGAAGGCACTAGAAATAATACAGTATCATAACATGTAACACTGAATCATCAAAATAAAGGTTAAAATTTGTTTAATATATTGTATTTAAGAAAGTGAGAAAACATCTAACAAATTTTAGTAAGTGTTTCATCTAAAATGGTTAGAACGGAAACATAGCTGGACAGAAAATAAATTTTGTTACCTGAAAAAATCATTTATTTTCCAGTGATGTTTATTTACTGATGTTTATGTACTTACTTCTGCCATTCCACTCTTTGGGAGTCTTCAGTTCACTCAGTCGTGTCCGACTCTTTGCAACCCCATGGACTGCAGCACACCAGGCCTCCCTGTCCATCACCAACTCCCAGAGTTTACTCAAACTCATGTCCATTGAGTCAGTGATGCTTGGGAGTCTTAACTCCTTGTTAATCTATAATCTTGAAGTATGGGAATTGTATTTTCTTTCCCTTTGAATACCTTCCAAAAAGCCTAGGGGCTGGGGCTCTATACACAGTGAGAATTAGATAACCCCATTTTTATGCAGAAATAAAAGGCCATGAAATATTTCAAGTTATTTTCATTTCTTTAAGAAAGTTTTTTCCCCCCACAAATAATACATTAGTACATTCTTATTTTATAAACTCACACAAGACAGAGGTATACAAAGTAAAACATTAAAGTCCCTTTTCATAATATCCACCACTACATCCCACTCCCCTTTCTAGAATCACTGTTAATGGTTTGCTATTCCTCTTTCCATAACTTTTACTTTGCATTTACACACATTTATACAAATAAAGTACATAGTTTCAGGATTTTTTTACATCTACAAACATGCCTATATTTCATCATTTATTCAGGCCATCTTTTTGTCTATCAATAAAGTCTTACAGTTAAGTTTTCTGCATTTCTTTTTATGTTTATTCTTAGACAGTTTAAGATTTTATTCCTAATGTGAATGGAATCTTTCTATTTCCAAATTGATAATGCTATTGAGTAAGAAAACTTGATTTTTGTGTAGTGATTATATACCTGAAGTGAAGTGAAGTTGCTCAGTCGTGTCCGACTCTTTGCGACCCCATGGACTATAGCCTACCAGGTTCCACCATCCGTGGGATTTTCCAGGCAAGGATACTGGAGTGGGTTGCCATTTCCTTCTCCAGGAGATCTTCCCGACCCAGGGATTGAACCCAGGTCTCCCACATGGTAGGCATTGTAGGCAGACGCTTTTACCGTCTGAGCCACAAGGGAAGATTATATACCTAGAGGTCCCTTAATTTTCATGAGGAGGCTATCAACTTTACCCCCAGTTTAGGTGGTTTTGGTATCTGAATCTGCCCAGTGTTCTTAACAGCTCCCTCCTCATACACTGGTGCCTTCAAAGGCTCTTAAAATGTTCCATAGTCTCAGGATGTCTTCCTAGGTTTTTGCGTGCAAAACCTACTCCCACACATTCATTAGGATGGCTACTATTTTTTAAAAAAGAAAAAAAAATACTATTGGCAAAGATGTGGAGAAATTAGAATGCAATTAGAAATTAGATCCTTGTGCACTGTTGGTGGAAATGTAAAATGGTGCAGCTGATATGGAGAACAATATGGTGGTTCTTAAAAGAGTTAAAAACAGAATTAGCATACAATGCAGCAGTTCTACTTTGGGGTATATATCCAAAAGAACTGAAAGCAGGGACTTAAGAGAGATTTGTATACTCATGCTTTTGGCAGTATTATTCACAATAGCTAAGGAGCAGAAACAACCCAAATATCCATTGACAAATAGTTAAACAACATGTGACATGTTAAACAACACACACACATATGTATATAACAAAATATTATTCAGCCTTAAAAAGGAAGGAAATTATGACATGCTACAACATAAAGGAACCTTAGGAACATTATGTTAAGTGAAACGAGCCAGTCGTAGAAAGATAAGTACTGTATGATTATACTTTTATGAGGCACCTAGAGTAGTCCCATTCATAGAGACAGAAAGAAGAATGGTGGTTGCCATCCCAGGGGCTGGCAATTGGGAGAAAGGGGAGTTATTTTTCAGTGGGTGGGTACAGAGTTTCAGATTTAAAGATGAAAAGATGGACTTCCCTGGTGGTCCTATGATTAGGAGTCCTTGAAATGTAGAGGATGTGCATTTTTTTTTTTTTTTTTTAAATTCAGTTCTGTTTCTAAAACCCTCAGTTTGGGCCAGTGGTCCCTTCTAAGAAAGATCTGACAGATAAGGCACACAATTCTAGAATATAGACTATCTTTACTTCAGGTATAACTCTAAACTTAATGATGTTTAATATATATTAAAAGCTTGAGATATAATATTTATGCAGAATTACTTGAAGGATATACACCTTGTTCACTTCTTAGTATGAGTGAGTTAGTTTTTTTTTTTTTTTTAATGCCAAGGCTTGACAGATGAACTCTAGAAACTTTGTGAACCTTCTAAAATTGTCTATACCTGTGCATTTTTTCTGGGGAGAGGTCCTAAGCTTTTAAAACTTTCTTAATATGCCTTTTTTTTTTTTTTTTTTTAAAGAGCTAAGACTCTTTACGGACCGTAAAATTTGTTCTTCCTTGGATTGAGACAGACAATCAAAGCTTTACCTCAATCTCATTGTTCTGCCCCAAACTCAGACTGGCTTTTACGGAACAATGCTTTGGCACTATGCCAACAGCCTATATTAAAGTACATTAAGCGAAAACAGCTTCAGGCCTAAAAATGTGTTTAGGTAAATACTACAGGCTCCCATAAAGGCAGAGCAAGACAAAGATGGGCATAGATCTTAACCAGATAGTATGTCTGTAAAGGCACAAATGTGCTGATGCCATCATTAGACAAAAACTGATTATGAACAGGCCAAGAATAGTGAAATTTCCTACGGAAGAAAATTAGAGTCAAATCAAACACCATAGGATTTGGAAAGCCACAAATGCAGACATTAATGGCAATATTTGGGTAAATGTATATAACCTCTTGCATATACATGGAGTATGCTGCTGCTGCTGCTAAGTCACTTCAGTCGTGTCTGACTCTGTGCGACCCCACAGACGGCAGCCCGCCAGGCTCCCCCGTCCCTGGGATTCTCCAGGCAAGAACACTGGAGTGGGTTGCCATTTCCTTCTCCAATGCATGAAAGAGAAAAGTGAAAGTGAAGTCGCTCAGTCATCTCTGACCCTTAGCGACCCCATGGACTGCAGCCTACCAGGCTCCTCTGTCCATGGGATTTTCCAGGCAAGAGTACTGGAGTGGGGTGCCATTGCCTTCTCCATACATGGAGTATACATAAGCTTAAAAAGAATTCAAACTACATAAGGTTTCATGAGAAATATTAAACAACTCTCACTTCTCAATCTCAGGATAATTCTCTTTTATACAACCCTCATATTCCTCTATTTAGCTAAAATCCATCCACCCATCCTTCAAAGCTCAGCTTTTAAAATTATAACAAAAAGTGTAGTTCAAATGGAACTGATTTTGTTTTACCAAACCCAAAACAACTTCCTCTCTTCCTTAAACACACACACACTCTTTGGAAATCCCATAGCTCTTTTATTGTTTTTCAAATTCTTTAAAAGCATGTATGTCCACAAAGAACTACAAGAGAAGATTTTCCTTCTGTTAGAGAGAATCCTCCCAGACAGCAATCAATAGTTATTTGGTTGGAATTATGTCAAGAGTTTAGTTCCAAACCTTGGTATAAAATCTAAGCTTTCTCCAAAATAGCCATATCAGAAAATGATATTAATATGACAAATTATCACACCAAGAATGCAAAGTACATGGTCTGGTATTGAAGAAATTAGTTATTAAGTTAGGCCTCTATAAAAAGTGAAACAAGTTCAACAAAACCCTTCGGTCATCTTACCTTAAACTCACATGGAAAAAGGACTAATGACAGGAGGAGTATTCAAATCATGATTCATTTTATAGAATGTTAATAATCCCAATTAATTCAATTAGCCCAGTTAAAGTTCCTGTTGGTCTATTTCTATTTCCCCTTGCAAGTTCACATATGAAAAACACTTTCTCATCTTTAGCTTTTGCTAAAGACACTTCCACCATGGTTATCACAGCAGATCTTTGGCTTTCTCTCTTAAATACCTTCAAAATTAAAGCACTTACCTGTCTGCCTCAAGTCTATAGGTAGAACATCCCTCTCATTGCCCTCTGAAAAGAAGACTGAAACATTCCTCTCAAATGTGAATTAATATCATCAGTGGTTAAAACCAAAAACTTTCTATAATAATTTCAACTCTATAATTTTTTTTTCCTCCCACCTTTGCAGCCAAAAATAGTCTCAAGCCAGGTCAGAGCAAAGTCAAGTCTGAGTTTTGCACCAAGAAGTTTCTTGGAAATATAAAATTGTAAGAAGCTTCCTGGTGGGCTTCAGTTCAATTCTATGAGTGCTCTGAGAGCACAAGCTGCCAATTTCCTGGCTTTCTGAGTAGAACGTGGTACAGTGCAGTACTAAGTAAATACTATTGTTGACTACTGAACTTTGGGTATCTCAGCAGATATGAGCTAAGCACTTACCTGAATTAAAAGGTTTTATATATTTAATCTCAGAGAAACACCACCTAAGGATAAAACAAAAAACTTCTTGTCAGTTAGCTCAGGCCCTGCTGATAGAATAATACCGACAATTTGACAAAATTTACTGTGTGCTGGATACTTTCCTATATGCTTTATGTAGATCATCTTGTTTAATTTTTACTAAAATCTGGGCCTAAGAAGAGGGTATTATTCTTTTTGAAAGAGGAGAAATACAAGGTTTAAGGTTAAGACGTGCTCAGGGACATACAATCAGAGAGTGGTAGAGTCACAGTGATAGAAATTTGAATCCTGCTTGCCTGACCCCTGGTGACCATGATTCTATATCATCCTTCTTATACACATGGCCCCAAATGAAGAGGTGATTGTCCAATAGAATGATGCTCAGCTGTGTTCTTTCTATAAAACTTAATGAGTGATTTAAAAAAAAGAGGTGATTGTTAAGTGGGGATCTGTGGCAGTTACTGAGAATTCTGGTCACATGCCTGCTTCAGAAGTATAAATTAAGAGCCTTAAATGCCCAGATGCTCCTCTTTGATAGATCTGGAACTGATCAGGATGAAATCCAGTGTTCTACTATGACCCCACATTTCATCATTCTTTACTGCTTTACATTTGACCCAAAATCTCTTAAGACAATCTTTCCCAAAAGTATCATTCATGGATCAGTTGTTTCAAAGACAATTGAAAAACCTTTGTAGAAAATACAGATATCTGGCCCCCACGCTGGATGTACTGGTTCAGGGGGAGGTATGACAACAAGATACCCTAGAGGTGCTTTTGCCTACTGAATTTTAGACTACTCATCGCTTCGGAGCAAAAGAGCCAGGGTAATGAAAAGGAAGTAAATGGAAAGCCAACCTCCAAGTCAGGCTGGTGTTAAGAAAAAGGACAGAGATCTTGTGAGTAGACATAGAGCCAAAACTTAATTTGGGAACTGGAAAAGATCTTGGAAATTGTCTATTTCAATGGTTTTCTATCAGTGTTCCATGTAGCCTTAGGAGTTATAAAATGGGATATCAGAAAAAGGAACCAGTAGTCAGAGTTTAAAGTCCTAAAAAAGTGACTGCAGAAGCCCTACTGACAGATGTTTTGTAACCTGGATTCCTGTATAAAATTTAATCTGAATAAACAGCTCTGCTGATTTAAAATAAAGGGGAGTTAAAAAAAAAATCTCGAGACCCAGCATGCATCCTAGACCAACTAAATCAAGTCTATTTAAGTTGTATTTTTCAGTATCAGGGGATTCCTATATATATCCAAAGCTGGGAACCACTGCAATAACCTGATCTGTGCTCTGTCATTCGAGATAAAAGGAGACTAAGACCCAAAGAATTTAAAGGCAATCAGGATTCAAACCAGTATCTCTCGACTGCTAGCTCACCATTCTATATTATTCTCTCTCCTCAATCAGAATGAACCAACTGTTCCTCTAAGGTAGAAAGCACACAAATCAAATTATTATGTAAGTTCACATTTTCAGATCTCTCTGTATTTTTTTAAAGAGTACTTCATATACATTTTCTCTTTAGATTTTTATACAGGGGAAGTAGGCAGGGCAAAACTTATGTTTTAGAGATGAGGAAATCAAAGGTCGATTTAGTTAACTTTCAGTGGCTTAAAGGTAGGGCCAGAATTTAAATCTTTATATTCTAACTTCTGGATTAAGTAAATTAAATTTGGCAAGTGATTACTGAGTGCCTAGTACATGTTAGTTAAGACATGGTCAAAAATGCAAAAAAAAATATCATCCATGCCCTCAATTAGTGTACAGTCTTCTTAGAAAGACAGAGACAACTAAAATACTGCACTGCCTGACTTAACCCTTGGATTGGCAGAAATTGAAAACTTTCCTTGACTGGCCTTGATGACAAAGGCCAATTCTCTTCAGAATCAGTCTGTGGCTTCTAATTTCTTCCTGACTATGGCTATTTATTCCAGGGGACACAAGGATTTGAATATAGCTACTACATCTCTAGACATGGCCATGCAGCTGTATATTCCTTGACAGGGGTAGAGATGAAATTATGGTGCAGTTTCAGTGAGATTCATTTCATATTCTTCAAAGCCAAGGATATGACTCAGCAGAAGACTGAGAGATTCCAAGACAAAAGACTAGTTAGAAAATAAATGGTATTCACAGAAATATTTTCTTTTCCACAGCAGTTAGGTAACTGAACAGTTTACAATTTATAGATAGACACAGTTATCTATAAATAAACAATCTTTACAGTTGTTGAAGATAACTCCTGCACACTAAAGGGGGAAATAGCATGTAGGTACTAATATTTGTATCTATGATTCAGGATGACAGAGAAGGTCACAGATGGACAAGAGTACTCAAAGAAAACTTTCTCATGAGGAATTCATCAGCCATTGCAAAATGTTGCCATGACGATTTTGTTACATATAAGATAATGAGAAAACCAGGAACTCATGTTTTATTACTGGGCTGAAAGAGTTGGCCAGGAATAGTCCACCACAGTTTTTCTCAAACTTTAATATGCATCAGAATCACCTGGTAGCTGTGCCCCTCTTTCCCCCCTCCTCTGGCCCTTGACCAGAGATTCTAATTCAGCAGGTCTGTGGTGCTGCCCAAGAATTTATCTCTCTTACAAATACAGGTGATGCTGATACTGCTCAGATCTAATATTTTGAGAACTGCTTGTGTATCAGAAAGTCTACACTATACTGGGCTTCCCTGATAGCTCAGCTGGTAAAGAATCCGCCTGCAATGCAAGAGACCCTGATTTGACTTCTGGGTCTGGAAGATCTGCTGGAGAAGGGATAGACTACCCATCCCAGTACTCCCTGGTGGCTCAGCTACCCATCCCAGGCTTCCCTGGTGGCTCAGTTGGTAAAGAATCTGCCTGCAATGTGGGAGACCTGGATTTGATCCCTGGGTTGGGAAGATCCCCTGGTGAAGGGAATGGCTATCCACTCCAGTATTCTGACCTGGAGAAATCCATGGGGTTGCAAAGAGTTGGACACAACTGAGCGACTTTCATTTTCACACTTTCTATATTATACTGGATACACACACACTTGTAAATTATGGCCATTTAGTTAACTCCCTATTGTTGACTTTGTAAATGATACTCTCTATACCCACCTAACAGCCAAAAAAGATTACTCAGAAACAAGTTATGGCTAGTCACCTAACGAGACAATCTGTTCTAGAGCAGAAATCTATGCATTTGGACATTTCAGAGATTCTCCCTCAAGACAATAGGCCCCAGGTTGAGAACCCCTTACTTGTATGCTAATGCTTCAAAAATATGTATCTTCAGCCTGAATTTTTATCCTGAGCTTCAGTAGTACATATTCAAATATCTATTTAACATCTGTATTTGGATGTCACACAATTGCCTCAAAATCTACATGTACTGAGGAGTGACTGTTTAATAGGGATGGCATTCCTTCTTGGCACATGAAGAAGTTCTGGGACTTCCTTGGTGATGGAGTGGATAAGAATCTGCCTGCCAATGCAGGGGTCACAAGTTCAATCACTGGTTCAGGAAGATTCCACACGGCATGGAGCAACTAAGCCCCTGCAACATAACAACTGAGTCTGCGCTTACTGAGCTCAAAGCCGCCAACTACTGAGTCCGTGTGCCGCAACCAGTGAAGCCCGTGTGCCTAGATTCCACGCTCCACAACAAGAGAAGCCATGGGAACGAGAAGCCCACGCACCACAACGAAGAGTAGCCCCTGCCTGCTGCAATTAGAGAAAGCCCACACAAAGCAACAAAGACCCAGTGCAGCCAAAAATAAATAAATACAATTATATAAAAAAGTTCTGGAACCAGACATTAATGATGGTTGTAAAACACTGTGAACATACTTAGTGTCATGTAATTGTACACTTTCAAATGGTATATTTAACATAACATGCATTTTACAATGAAAAATCTACATTTACAAAACTGACATTATCACCTTTATTCTCAATGCCCACACACCCCAAATTTGTGCTTTCTCTTATATTTCCTGTCTTTGGACATCTATTACTAGTCTTATTATCTACCTAGTAGTCCATGCCATGAAACCCGAGTCATCTCTAACAATGCTCTTTCATTCTCCCACTTAACAATTAATCATGAAGTTCTGTACTTTCTCCCTCATTAATAAAAAGTTAACTTGGAATAGTCCTCTATCACTATCCCCAAAGCTTCTACTTAAGTTCAGGCCACCATTATTAGCCTCATAGTCTCCAGCAGTTTTGTACCTTCCCACCTTCCACCTAAACCCCACTTCAACTGACTCTTCTTCATCTTGCCAGAGTGGCTTATCATTTTGCTTAAAAACCCACCATTGCCTTTAGGATAAATTCTTCATGATCCTCTGTTTACTTCTCTGTTTTGTCTCTAACCATTGTCCTACACAAAGCCAAAATGCAGTGATATAAGCTACCTGCAATTTCCAGCTCATCACCAATTACTTTTTTTTTTTAAACTCAAGTGCACATATTACTCCAAATCCCTAGAATTTCATTTCCCTCTGTTTAGATTTGGCTAAGTTCTACAGGAAAGATTGAATTTGAGGGCTTCCCTGGTGGCTCAGATGGTAAAGTGTCTGTCTACAATGCGGGAGACCTGGGTTCTATCCCTGGATCAGGAAGATCCCCTGGAGAAGGAAATGGCAATCCACTCCAGTACTATTGCCTGGAAAGTCCCATGGACAGAGGAGCCTGGTAGGCTACAGTCCATGGGGTCGCAGAGTCGGACACGACTGAGAGACTTCACTTTCACTTTCAAGTTCTACGGGAAAGATTGAATTTACATCATCATGCTCAGGAAGCCTTTCAGATGCCCCAAGGATGATGTCCTTATTATGAGCTTCTATGTTTACTCATATCTTAATATTATACTTTAAGTTGAAGTCATCTGTCTCCTTTAAAGGCCACATTATCCTTGAGGGTAGGGACTACATATTAATGCATCTCCAGTGCCTAAAACAGTACATGGCATGTGGTATGTTCTAAATAAATATTTTTAAATGAACAAGTGATGCCCTAGTGAATAATAGGAACCCTGATATCAGAAGTTACACAACTTTCCAATGACTTCCTACCTTACTCTGATTAAAAGCCAAGGTCATTACAATGGGCTACAGAGTTCTGACTTCATCTCCTGGTATTCTCCCCTTCATTCGCTCCAGTTCCAGCAACCCTCTGAAGCCTTGACTGGAAAAGCATTTCAGCCAAGGAGCCATTTAGGCACATGCTTTAAGGAAGGAACTAAAATACACTGAGCCTCCAGCATGTGCTAGGCACTTTCATGTGTCATGATCCTCACAATCACTCTAGGACAAAGGCAATACTACCGCCATTTCCACGGACTGAGTAAAATATTGGACAATGACAGCTAAAGAGACTAAGCCTAAGAGTAGATTTTGAATTTGAACAGAGGGATAACTTCCTCGGAAAGAAAGAGTCCATAGTGGTGACTTTTCCTCCCCTAGATATCTTGTATGCTGGTTATTCTGTTTGCTGGGCCTCCTTCCAGCCAACTCCCTCTGCCCTGCTCTGGGAAGCTGACCTCAATGAACTACATTATCCAAACTACCTTGTCCCGGGCATCTGTCTGGGTTTTGTCAATTGCAGGTACCAGCTGGAGACCAGAGGGCAAGAAGAGAAAGGTTAGGGCATTTATTTCTCTACTTTCCTGCTGCCTTGTCTAAGTCCTTATAATGGCTGCTTAACACTTACGGCTATAGCTTCCTGTCAGACAGTCTACCAAATTGTAGGTCTCACTGGGCCCTAGTAACAACACTCCCCTGTCTTACCTTTGAGGCCTAGGAGTGCTACTGATTCACCACTGTTGGGTTTCATCATTTCTTTTTAGTTTTTGTTAACAATGATCATACATCTGTAAATTATCCTTTGGTTAAACTCTCTTCAATTAAATTCTTTTGAATCCACCAATTATTTTCCTACAAGGACTCTTGACTGATATACTAAACAATAAATGGCATGTTCTTCTCCTTTGTTCTTCCACTCATTAAATTTCCAGTGTCTTCAATCAAGTCTCCTTCCTCTCCTCTAATCTGAAGCTTCCCATCTTTCCATGTCTACATAGTGTCCCAAGAAGTCTAAGCATTCTATTACCCACAGAGCAACACTGCTGTTACTATTCTGCTCAATCTCAAGTGACATTGGCACTCTGTTGTCCTTGTAGTTCTAAGACTGGTTGGCTCTGTTAGTCTGACCATCCTGTCAGGACAATAAACTCATTGCAGGGAAATTGAGCAATTTTAATCTCCAAACAAATTTTAGCTCAAGAGAACCTTAGACTTTACTTGTCTGAAGTGAAAGTCACTCAGTCATGTCTGACTCCTTGCAACGCCATGGACTGTAGCCTGCCAGGCTCCTCTGACCATGGAATTCTCCAGGCAAGAATACTGGAGCGGGTAGTCATTCCCTTCTCCAAGGATCTTCCTGACCCAGGGACTGAACCCAGGTCTTCTGCATTGCAGGCAGACTCTTTACTGTCTGGGTCACTACAGAAGCCATGTTATCACTGTCATGTCCAACTCTGTGTGACCCCATGGACTATATAGCCCATCAGGCTCCTCTATCCATGGAATTCTCCAGGCAAGAATACTGGAGTGGGTTGCCAATCCCTTCTCCAGGGGATCTTCCCAAACCAAACCACTGATCAAACCTGGGTCTCCCGCATTGCAGGCAGCTTCTGTACCGACTGAGCCACCAGGGAAGACTTTACTTTGTCTAACCACCTTACTTTACAGATGGGAAGGTTCAGGCTCATACAGGGAAAGACTCTCACAGCTATACAGCTGCAGACTTAGGTTCATCATCTAATCTCTGCCTACTATTTCACCAGGCTGTGATACTGCACTGGGTACCTAATAGGCACTCAATATGATTACTCACTCCTAAATTCATATGGGCTTTGCTTTGTTCAATACTAGGCTCCATGCCTAGGTGAGTACCTGGTACATATGATACACACAGCACCTATTTATTGATTTTGAATCCACGACACAGAAAGACAAATTCCTTGGAAGTTACCAGAGCTCAGAGGATCATTTGTAATAATGATAATAATCCCTTATACACCTAAAGAAAATGTATAGTTTTCAAAGTGCTTTCCAATTTTAAAAAGCCCATTTGATCCCTCTGAGGTAAACACAGCAGGGATGCATAGCCCATTTAACAGATGCAAACAACAGCCTCTGAAGGGTTCAAAGTCAAGGTCCCCTGACTAGTATGTAGCAGAGTGGAGACTCCTGTTCATGTCTTCTGACTCCCACTTCAATACCACCTCCACTACTCCATGTTGCTTCTTTAGCTTAGCCATGCTGCTTCAAGAAAAGGGTGGTGGTGGGGGGGCGGTTATTCATGGAGCTAGCCCAAATATTCACAATGACTAGGTGAATTATACACTTATGCTGATAGAAATGATTTTGCTTTTTAAAAAAATCCACTTAAAGGTACTTCTATTCCACTTCTGATTAGATACAGTCTGCAGAATACCTCCAACTCTTGATACTACAAGGCTTGTTATTTCCCCCCAAGAGGACAGTTACCATCTGTGTGGTCTGGAGTGAAGGAGACAGCACTTTTAAGACATCACTTTCAGTACAGACCAAAGTCAGGCCCTTTTAAAACCAAGTGTTCAGAGAAACAGCATCTTGTTTCTCAGCCTGACCCCACCAGAGAGGAGATGTCACATGATTTCTTCAAGATTAAATGCACCAAGAAGCCATCTGCAGTTCTTCTGACTGAATTCTCTTATAAAGAACACTTTAATACAAATTTCACCCTGGGTTTTAACTACTCGTATGATCTCTGATACTAATCAGGGTATCACAGAAACCAAAGATAACTTAAACATATATCCAGCCTCTTTGGATTTTAGTTTCCATTAAGAGCTCAGAGTATTGGTACAGAAAATTACCCAAAGTCTTACATCGGGGATTACAAACTCAAATGCCTCCCAGGCACCAGATAAATAATGTAAAATCCAATATGACAAAATAAGGAATAATGGAGTCTACTCAGTGTTTTGGGGGGGGCCATTACTTGTGGCATGCAGGATCTTAATTCCTGGGCCCATTCCCCCTGCACTGGAAGCAAAGTCTTAACCACTGCATCCCCAGATAAGTCCCTGGAGTCTATATAAACTGTAGAAAACTAATTTGCTAGTTGCTTCTGAGCTCCAACCACCTGTCATTTTTTGGGTACATTAAGTTTTTCCAGTTTTTCCCCCAAAGCAGAAAATATGCATTTTTTAAATGTTAAATGTTTTTTAAAAGTTAGTTACTAAGTCAAATATGCAAGTCTTTTGTAGGCTATCAGCCAGAGTTTGACTTTTCCTTATGGGGTAGGTTTCCTGCTCCATATGAGAGAAGAATGATAGCAAACGTGCCACTTTTAAGTCAAATATGGTATAGGATTCACGGCCTCCTTCTGAGAGACTCTGTGGACAGTGCTGGAAAAGTGGACAGAAAACTCCTTGAGTTAGTAGGAATGTACCTTTACTGGGGGTCTGGGGGATATCTGCTTTATTAACTAGACAGATACCCTCGGGAAGGAATCTGTGGGGGAAGATCCCCTCTGCTAGGTATCTGGGCAGATAAGTCTCTGAAGCCTCTAGGAAACCCATATACTCCAGTATGGGGATGCGAAGGATTGGGAGAACGGTTTACAAGAAAGCATAAAGACAGACAGCTACTGCTAAATACAGAGTGCGATATGAGGGGTACAATATCTTCAGTCTTGGGAGGGAGAAGGTGATAACCTCTCCTCGGGCGCCACCTTCGGGCGCCTCTTTCTCACCATCGCTCCGCAGCCGTCGACTCCAGGGAACTGCCGCCATCTTAACGCACCTTTCTGCGCAGGTGCCCGGGAGCCCCACTAACCAGCCCAGAGAGAGCCCCGCCTCCCGCCACACCCCTCCTCCCCAAGCCCCCGCCCACCACGCCCCCTTTCTCAGAAATCTGCCCTTTCCCCTAGCTGTGTTAGGCGCCTCCGCTTGTGACTGCAGAGAGGAGGAAAGAGCCGCTGGTCTAAATCTATCATTATATTAGAAAGTCATTTCTACAGCTTTCCACACTTTGCCGGAATTACCAGATCCCAAAGGCTGCTACAAGATAATTTATTACAGACTAGTCAATAATTTCTTGTAACAATGGCACATACAATTTAAAACAGCAAAGATGCTTCGTTTCTTGTTTCATGTAATGGCTAATGCAGAGTCCTCAAGAAGTCCAAGAGGCTGCTATGAGGATACTGAAGGATCATGTCACATCTCTGGGCAAGGGCCTGGGAAGTCCACATGACTCCCTGGGAGTGTTGAGCCCCCCTCCCCCTCTGCTCCCCATCCCCCCCAATCTAGCCTGTACAGAGGGATCACAGTCTAAGTTCCTTCTGTAGAGTTGAACGGTTTATGAGGGGGACAGCAGCTGACCTAAATGAAAGGGAGTGAGGACAAAGGCTAGATTCTGTCTGCAAGGGGAAGGACCACCAAAAGGCAGTGGCCATAGGTGAACAGGACTCCTTCTAGACTGATTTCCAGAATTTTTGGCTTTGTTCAGGGCTTATCTATGAAGAAGCCCTCTCTCCTGGATTCTTCAGCTAGCTCTCAGATATGTATACTTAAGAGCCTTTCATGTCCTGAAGCATCACTCCCCTTCCTAAAGGAGTGAGGTAGGGAGACTCCTGGGCAGGTGGCCCCTGGTGCTTGGGTTCCAAAGAAATTCTGCTCAGGCCTCTGAAGCACCATGTGAACCTGGTTCTACTCATGAGAGCTAATCTGGGGGAAGGGATTAGCATAGCTCATTGCTGAAAGATATCTTGTTCAGTCTCAATGCCCTGTGCTCACTTGAGCTACTCTACACTGCTGGGTTCTGCTCAATGGATGGTCTGCATTCTATTCTGTGTGTTCCTGCCCTGGCCATACTCCAGTTCAGACTACAGGGCTCAGCAATACCTGTAGACTCAACGGATTACTTACCTAATTAGGCACAAGCTCCAGGCCCTCTAAACATGTTCCTCTAATGATTGGTATATATGGATCTAACTGGATTAGGTGTGGTATGGAGTGGGAGAGAAAAGGGGTGTGGGAGTGGAAGGATCTCTACCAAGAATGGCTGACACTCTCAGAAATGTCTGCCCCTCCATGAAAAATCTCCCTGTGTGGTAAGCCCCACAGCCCAGCTCCTAGCACCACAGACCCGCTGGTCAGGGATTCAGACCCTTTCTGTGAAAAGCCACACTCACACCACCCTAGATTTTCCCTTAAACTTTCCTAACTGAATGAATCAGCCTCTTGACTGTGAGGATCTAAGATGACTATGTAGTAACTCCTATTATCCCTGACTTGTGGAACTGGTGCCCTCTGGTCGGCACAGGAGCCTGGGTGATCAGCTCCCCTCCTCCATGGAACGAGACTCCGATTTGAGCTTCACAAACTCCCGGGCCACTTCGTCATTGCTCCTCTGAGACAGAATCCGGAGAATGGTCACGCCTGTCTCATCCATGTGGATCTTCCGGCCCAAGGGGCACCAGCAAGCACAGCTGCCCTTGGCTGCCACATCCCTCAGAGGCATTACAGCCAGCCCCAACACACGGTCCTCCCGGGCAAAGCAGTAATCCTTCACGCATATCTGCAACTCATAGGCTTCTGGCCCCTCTTCATTTCCCAGGAGGCTGTGAGCACAGGGTAGATGGAAGATAGGAGACCAGAGATGAGGGCGTCCTCAAATGAATTCACCCCAGCCACCATCCAGCCCATCCCTTCTCTCCTCTCTTTAATTCTTATTCCACAGATCACCCCCATCCCAAAGTCCTTTAGATCCCCCAACCATAACTTACAAGTGAAACGTCTCGTTGTACTTGGGAGCCCAGTTGTTACTTTTTGACTTGGTTGTGAACTTCCTCTTTTTATCACTTTGGTGAGGGCCAACCATGGTGACTTCGACAAAGGGCCGGAACATACCTGCTGTCTGCCACTTGAGGTCATTGGCAGCCACCACTACACAAACATGGAAACCTGTGAGGTAACCCATCACGCATTCCCAGTTCTTGAGCCCCCAGGTGGGATTCCCCTTGGAGGAGGGCTAAGCTGAAGGATTGGGATAAGCAGTCCCTGCCTTTGACTGATGGGGCCACTGAGCAAGAAAAGGTCTCAAGCCTGTGCATCCATGCCACTCACCTTTCACTGTGACCTTGTGCTCCCCAGTTCCAGGATGTGTAAACAAGTCCACCTGAATAGAGACTTCTCCCACAGGATCATCCACACCGGACCCTGGCGGGCAGAGGGACAGATGGTTCCCTACCGGAGAACTTGAAGACTTTAGGCCCAGTTATTCCAGGTAAAACCAAGAGCTGGGAGGCTACTATCCTACACCCTAAAGCAAGAAGCAGTCACCCACAGAAGCTATGGGGATGTGAGCCACAGGGAAAGGAAAAGAAAGGGGATGAAGAATGAGGCTGTGTATAAAAATACAAGTCGGGGTGACAACATTTTAGGTGAAACTTCTTCCAAAACTACAACTGGAATCTCTCAGGTTCTCCAAACTTCTCTTATCTCCTGGGCTGAAGAATTTTTCATTGAAAGATGTTGGGAAAGGACAGTGCCGCCATCCTATATTTTTGTCTGAGAACTGTGTCCACCCCATGGTTTCTCAGCAGAACAATGCGGGTCCCATCCAGCCCAAAGCATCTCCTTCCCACCTATGGGCTGCCCTGCACACAGTGACTTCTTCCTACTCAAACCTGGACCTCTCCACACATGGCTCCCCAGTGCCCCTTGGCCAGTCTGCAGGCTCCCCTCAGTAGAGGCCTCACTCTATTTTGGGAAAACCCCAGTACCCTGCACCCCAGATAAAATTTTTTTTGTCCTCAGATGGAGTGGTGGGGGAATTCTGAAGACAACTATTGTTAACCCCATCTTGGACTATACAAATACACTGCCCAACTCTGAGACTTGGGATAGAACTTCTGACCTTTGACATCTGGTTCCCTCAGCCCCACCTTAAGCAGCTCATTCTAGTTCACAGGGGACAGTGTTAACCCGTATTAGATTCACATCTGCACGGTGTATAACGTACCCTTTTCCGGCTGAATGTCCTCATTAGCAGTAAACCTAATACCTTTCCCATCATGCACTGAGTGAGGACAGGCAAGTCAAGAGGTAGCAGTAGTAGGACAGAGAAAGAAGAATCAGTTAGAGTCTAAGAAGTTCACAGGCATTCAGAGCAGCTCTAACACATAGTCTGAGGGAGCACAGAGATGGAGCAGGGTGCAGACAGAAGTCTAAGAACTGGGGCCAGTGAAGGCTCCAAATTATACTTAACAGTTTGCATATCAACCAAATCACAGACAGAGGCAGTAGAACATACAGCAAGTTTCTGAGACTGGCAGGACACAATAAAGAAAGCTGTAGGCTCTAATTTCCTAGGCTCCAAATGACAAAGCAGTGGGTAGAACACACACACACAACTGCAGACTCCCCATGGTCACCACCCCTGCCTGGTCTTACTTCCTATGTGCCCAGTCCAGCCTCGCCTCATCTTTATATCTAGCTCAAAGCTCAGTGTCTCTGAAAAGCCTTTTAGATTAACTCCTAGCCTCTCTGATGTTATGGGCCTTTACACATACTCATCTCTGTGAAAGGTCCCCCTATCTTGTTGAGCAAGGCTCATAACTCCTTTTGCTCTTTCTTCTCACTCTGGGCTTGAAATAAGAACACATGTGGAAAATGAAACAGTATTGCACGTCCCCCTGCATTTCTTAACCTTCCATCAACCCCATCCTAACTCCTTAGATCCCCCCTCCTTCTTCCAATCTGGGTCAGTTCACAGCTCAGTAAGGCTTAAGCCTTCCCACCCCCAGGCCCCTGCCAGGTTCACTCCTCCAGGCAGCATGCCTAGGTTTCCCTGGAAGGAGCAATTAATGATTGCACCTTGAAGGTCCTTCCCAAGAGGACCTCCTCCTCAGGGTCAGGGTCTGAATTGCAGTCTGAGCCGTGTTTGTACAGATGTGTTTGGCTATGGATGGGCCTGCCTGGAGACAGGGAGGGGTTCTGAGAACTGGAAATCATTGGGAAAGAACCAGCTGCCTGGGTGCCCCGTGCACCAGCATCACCCACGAAGCTGGAGCCTCAGGTCTGTACAGCCCCGTGATCCATAACCTCCTTTCAAGTGCTCCCGCAGATCACCCCTCCTAGTCTTCTTCTCATCCACACTGGAGAATCTGGGAAATCTTTGGCTCCCAAAGCTATAAGACTTCGTGAGTATTGTAACCACTCATTCTCAAGGCTTCCTCACACATTTTTCCTATCAAACAGGGTATACTCCTTGAGCTCAAGACACATGCACTGGCCAGATGATGTTGGGAAATGAAAGCTCAGGCACATCTCCCAGATCTCTGGGATTCCTATCTGGTATGAGTCTGGGGTAGGTAGGAGTAAGTATTGGGGTCCATCAAGAAAATCCTGATGTCTATATGTGAAGGGCTTTCTGAAGAAGTACCTGGAGCCTCCCTGAGGGCTACAGGAGACTGACTCCCTAGGGGCAGAGACATAGCAGGGAGGACAGTGGGGACCCGAAACCCCTGGGCCTTACCCTGGGCAGTCTGTGAGCGCACAAAGGTCTTGATGAGGGTGTCTGTGGTCTGTGTGTAGAGAGATAGGGCATAGCGCAGGGACTGCAGATCTGGGCTCTTCTCCAGGAAGGTTTTCTTCAGCCCATTGCCTCCGGCGTGAAAGTATTGCTGAAAGACAAGAATAACTACTACTGCGTCATCTCCCTTCAGAGAGGCAGCTCCCCAACAAATCCTGAGAAAGGACATCCAAGCAGAGGCCGGCAAAGATGCCAGAAGAGGACAGGGAGTCGTTCAATAAACAAGATCAGGAATGCCACACAGAGCCAGGGTCACAGTCTCTCAGGTGCAGAGTCTTATGTGAGTATCTGGCAGGAATGGTAAGGGATGGCCACACTTCTGGACGTGATGTCTGATGGATGAATCTATATGGACAGGCACAGATACAGGATAGAAGCTTTTCAGGCAGAAGCTTTTCAGTTAGAAGTGGTGCTTTACCCTTGGGAACCCTAAGAGCACTTTATACCTATGACCTGCCTCTCTCCCCAGTGCCCTGAATCACAGCCCATGTGTACCTGCCTTATTACCACCTTATACCGGATGATAGTCTGGTTATTACCAAATTATACCAGATTATAAGTATCCTGATGCAGAAACCATATCTGATTCTCTCTGCATCCTTCCTAGTGTATACTGCCTGGACACATGTTGTCCGGTTGAATAAATGAATGCATTGTAGGGGAAAAAAATACCCTTTGAAACCCAAATGATTTTAAACATAAATGAAGAGGTTAGCCCGATCTGGGATATTGGATCTGGAAGATTAATTCCCAGTGGGAAATATTCCAGAATGACAATGAGGTTACTAAGTGAACTAAAGTGTCCTCAGAAGCCAAGAATAAATGCTCTAGCTCTTTGGTGATTCACCTGAGGCCACACAGGAGGTACCATTTTGGTTGCTCCCAAGAGGAATGTGGATGCAACAGAGAAAGATACAGATACAAAACCCACTCTCTCCTGGATGTGGGGTGGCAACAGCCTGAGGGACCCCTAATCTGGCCGAGTGGAATGCCAGGACCAAGAGGGTAGGGTAGGAAGGCAGTCTGAAGGAGGGGGTCCTCCACCTTGATGGTGTCCAGGGCGAGGTCAAGGACGGCACACTGCTTTGGAGTCAGATTTCGTGTTTCCTCTCGCACCATGTGGTCCTGGAGCCCCAGAGAAAGCAACAACATCAGGACAGCTTGTGGCTGTCATGAAGGTCCCCCACTTGTCAGCCCACAGCTGCATGCCTCTCTCCTTCTCCTCCTCTTCAGTCTTCAGAGCTCAGATTTCCCCCCTCCCAGGCAACCCCTGCCCTTCCCATCTGGCTGCAGAAGGACCCCACGTATCCAGAGTACCTTGAGTTTGGAAAGTTGGCTCAGCTCCTTGGCAGCAGTGAAGATCAGCTGGGTGCCCTGGGCAGGGAGAGAATCATTCAACCAGAGAACTGCAAACTCCATCAGGAAGCAGGGAGCTGGGTAAGGGAGATACAGCAGGAGGAACTGGAAAGGAGCTGTCCTTACCGTCTGGTCAGTAAGTGGAGGCAGAACAATCATCTTTTCCATTGTGTTCATTACCACCCGCCAGAGTTCCTTCAGTACCCGCTTCAGGACCGTCTTCTCACACACAGTGGCAAAAAGTGTGAGGCTGCAGGGCCAGGCCACAGGTCAGGATGGGGTGAGTGCTGAGAGGCCCCCTCCCTGAGCAGCTCTTCTGATTGCCTCTACCTGCTTCGTCCCTACAGGACAGTACTGGGTGCTGTACTCACTTGCCATCCAGGAAGTCCATGAGAGGCCGGAGTACACTGTCTGCATCCTGAGTCACCGAGGCCCGTGCATTGGGGGACGCGTTCCCTGGGCCTCGCACCTGGCTCAGGATGTCAGCCATTTGTCGCACGCACTCATCAATCCGCACCTGGAAACTACACATGTGCCCCCAGTGTGGCCCTCCTCGACCCCCACACACACGGGCCCTAAGCAGCTCCAGCTGCTCGGTCCCACCCGAGCACACACGTGGTGCAGCTCTGACAGGGCAGGCCAGCAGGAAGCGGGGAAGATGCACAAAGGTGCGCTGGGTGGAGGCCATTGGGGCAGGGGCTCCGGGACTGGCCAGGCACCACACCTGGCTCTGAGGGCCGTGTGTTCTAGGGCCACTGACCTGTTTCCAAACACCATGCTGAGCTCATCCAAAACTGTATTCAGTTTCACCTGAAGCTCCTTTAGACTGTCTGCAGTTTCAGGGTCCAGCTGTATCCATAGGAGGCAGGCTTGGCTAAGCTGGTTCTCTTAGGCTTTTCTCCCCTCCTGTGCCCCAACCCCTCCCTCCTAGGGCCTCTACCCCAGTGCCTACTCAAATCTCTCAGCTAAAACCAGTCCTAAACCCCAAGCTAAACTTCAGGTCTAGACCCAGTCAGGAGAGGGCAGAGTTCTATGGCTGAGGAGCTTGGGAACAAAGAGAAACTGCAGCAACCCTGAACCTCAGACCTACCTCCTTGCCTCCCATGGCCTCAAACATCTTCTCCAGCTGCACCCTCAGCTGCTGCATGTTGTTCAATAGGATGCAAGGCTGTGGAGACAGATGAAGTGTTAAGTCTTGGCTCCATTCAGCACAGAACTCAGTCTAGGGCCCCTGCCTCTCACATGACTCTAAAAACCACAGGGAATTTACAGCACGTGTTACACCTGTCTCTCCCTAAGCACTGAGATCTGGAAGCAATGCTGACGGCTCTCATTAAATGAAGACTAGAAGCCAATGTTTCTGCTTTAGCTCTGAATAGGGGGGCCCCAGGTATTCATGGGATTACCCTTTATAACTCCCTGAATGTATGTTAAAAAAAAGAAAGCCTAAGCAAAGGTCTAGCTCAGTAGAGGATAAATTACCAAATGGAGGCTCAAAGTAACTCCTTATCAGGTTCTTGTTATTTTGTGGCATAATCTCAAGCACAGCCCTGCTGGGAATCACAAGTCAGGAGCATCACCCCATCCTCAGCTCTGAGGATAGTTTCAAAAGCAAAGAGCCTGGCCCTCACCATTTTCTCCTTTGTGCAGTAAGCTGGGAAGTTCTTTGATAAGATGTCTGCATATTCCATGAGCACCTTCCCAATGGTCTGAGAAGAAAGAGGAAGAGGAAGGAGAAGGGACCCTTAGCTTTCCCCATGAGGATAGTACCTGGGGTCACACTTCTCCCAGAACAGTAACAACATGTACATAAAGAGGAATCTCAAAGTAGGGGACCAATCTCCCTCTCTACCCCACTGAAACAAACCCACCTGTCTGCCCCAGATTCAAGTAAAGGAGCATGGGGTGACGCCAGGCTATACCCAAAAGCCATCACAAAGAGGGGTTGATCTCAGGTCTGTAGATAGGCCATGAGTGTAATGGAGTAAGGGGAAAAGGGTAGGAGGGTCATGGTACCTTAGAAAATCTCCTCATGTAGTGGGCAAGGATGTTGGGGTCTGGGCATTCCAATTTCCGGATGATCTCAAAGCTCTGATTGAGCTGTGTGAAGACGTCCACCACAGAGCAAGAGAAGAGCGCGTGCTCTGATGTCTGCTGGAACTAAGGAAGGCCACACAGGGTCATCATCTGCAGCTGCTACCTTGTCCCAAGTCTGTAAGGCTCTGAAGGGCTCTCTGCACAGCAGGGGTGGCTCCATGGCTCCGGACAGCCCTCCGTATGGACTCTACCAGGCAGGGATGGCCATCCTGGCTAGAGCCCAGGAACTCCTGCTGACAGCTAATTGCTGGGAGACCCGGCTAGACACCTGTGAAGTTCAAGCCCCTGACTTACCCCATCCTTCTTATCTCGTTCCAAGGCCCCACGCAGGAATTCCAAGGACACATCCTCATTCTCATCCAGCCACTGCAGGACAAACTGCTCAAACCACCTGCAGCCAGGCAGGAAGATGGAGGGGTTGGAGCTAGTGGTTGGCAGCTGCCACGTGCCTGACAGCAAGGATACTGGCAGTGCTCAGCCCCTGAGCCCCCCTTCCCTCTGCAGCCCCCCACATGATGACTCACGCTGGGTATTCGGGCACCTGGCCCTGGAGGGCAGGCAGATCCCGCACGTATTCATTGTGGAGCCACTTCACCTTGAAGTGCAGGTTCATGTAGTCAGCACTCTTACACAGCCTGTCTTTCTCATGCTCTGGATGGGGGGAGAGAGGCGGGGTCTAAGCTTCCTGAGCATTCCCAAGGCAGATCCAGTTGGGTGGTGCTATCAGGTGTCTTAGAAGAGGAGTGATTTCCCAGCACCTCCCCACAGTCATCTCTCCCTAGCAGTGAGTATCCTGCTAAAAGCCTGACCCAAATCTTCCTTTAGAGGCTAAGTCAGACACCCAGATAAGGCCCACAGTCTTCCTGTGCTGACTTTTGGAAGTGCAAGTGAGATACTTGCCACTGGTGAAGAAGAGGAGAAAAGGATATGGGCGCTAAGGCTGACTAGTGGGGAAACGGCCCAGGACACGAGAGGGACGACGCTTTACTTTACGCTTTATCTTCCAGGCCTTTACTAATCCTAGTAGCTGAGCCATTTCCTCAGATGGACTTAAATGCAGAAATGAGCAGTCATACATGACATACATGGGTTACTGACAGCCACACAGAGACAGGGAAAATCAAAGTGGGCCCAAGCTAACAGAAAGGGCAGTTGAGCAGCCACAGCGTAACAGAATCCTGAGGTAAACTGAACGGTGCCAGAGCAGAGCTGAAACACTGGAAAATGAACTCTTGGAGAAGTATGAAATAAGGCAGTGTGGAAACCATGGAAACACAGCCAGATGAAAGAGCCATCTGGCTACAGGACATGGGATGCTTATGTGAAAGGTTATACAGCCAAGTCTGCAGAGGCTTCTGGAAAATCTAGGATAAAGATCACCGACAGCTTGCCCACAGAGTCTAGAGCACTGGCCACACCCACAGGTTTCCTTCATCTACCCCCTTTAGAGATGAAACATTAATTTTGTTTGAATAATAAAAGCCAACTGTGTGCTTACATGTAACATAATGGTGAAAGCAAGCAAAATGGGGAGAGTACTGAGTGACAGGGAGGGGAAGGTCGTTGTCCTTGGGAACACTACTGCTCAACTCCGAGTTGCCACAGGTGATGCTCCTCCATGTCAAGATAGAACAGCCAGTCTGCCCTTGTCAATCAGTACAGCAGACATTACCACCATCTCCAACTTGGATTACTATAATAGTCTCCAATCTGGTCCTCCTCCAACCTATTCTCTATATGGTAGCCAGAGTAAGTGGCTTTTCTATATTAAATATGTGGTCATGTTAATCCCTTGTTTAACCTGGGTTGCTGTTCAATGGTTCTCAATGGCCTCAGGATAGAGTCCAAAATCCTAAATATGGCTTAAAACCTCCTGTATGATCTAGCTCTATCCTGCTTCTCTGTCTTCACCTCTCACTCATCTCTTTCCCTACACTCTAAAGTGTTAATCACACTGAATTACTGCATCCAGTTCCCAAAGCATGCCAGCTCTCTCTAGAATCCAAGTCTCTGAACATACTGTAACCTCTGCCTAAAATGTCTGTCTCTCCCTTCCCTGTCATGAATGCCTTCCCTCCCCACAGCTAAGTTCTATCATCCTTCAGGTGTCAGTCAGTATATCACCTCCTACAGAAAGCCCTCCCAGGTGCTCTTTCCAGGTCTGGGTTATGTGATTCTCAGCACCCAATGCTTATTCCCTTGGTAGCACTTAAGTTTGAATTGTAACTGCCAATTGATAGGTTTGTAATCTAGACTGATCTGAGCTTCTCACCAGCTAGGACTATGCCTCATTTATCTCACTGGGGTTCCAACAACTAGCATAGTATGTGGCACAAAGAACATACTCAATATGCTTGGTGAACAGGGTGGGGATTTACTGAAGAAACTTTCTGTTCTGTATCATAACTGGGACAGTAGTTACACAGGTGTACTTATTTGTCAAAACTCATCAAATTGTACTCTTAGAGTGTTATTTTATTTTATGCATATTATACCTCAACAAAGTTGGCTTTAGAAAGGCTGAGTGAATGGTAGCATTTTAACAGCAGCAGTCAACACTATCCTTTTATCAGCCAGGTCTCCAAACCCCTCCCCTTCTCTTGCCCTTCGCCATCCTGACAATCACCAAGTCCTGTCAGAGCTTCCTTCCAATGTCTAGCCAAGCCCATTCTTCCTCTAAGTTCTCTGCTATAATTCCAGCCCATCCCCCTGCCGTAAACTATCAGACCGTCTGCACCCAGCTTCCAGTCTCTCCCTGTTCTGCCTGCCCCCATTTTCCACTGAGGTAAAATTTTATAAAAATACTATTGTGTTAACACTGCATCTCTGCTCATGAGCCTTTAATAAATGTCAGGCAGTATTCTAAGTATGTCACATACATTTCAGCCACTTCATTAGATCAACGAAATAGATGCTATCATCACTCCCATTTTATAGATTAATAAAAATGGGAGCTCACAAGAATTAAGTAACTCAGTCTAAGAACACACTGAGGAGTAAGTGGTAAAACTGAGATTTGAAACCAGGTCAACATGAGTTCTTTCTTTAAAGCAGTTTTCAACTCTTTTATGTTTCTTTTAAACATTAGCAGAATTCCCCTTTTGAAAGAAATTTCATTTAAAGCCTCATATAAAATTGATAAAAGCAGAGCTGACTTGGCAGGCGGCAGGTAGAAGTCCTGGGGCCCAGCCCTGCACGCCCCTCTCCTGCCCCCACCTCCACCCTCCTCTTGCCGTTTCCCCTTTTACCTGTTTCCTCTGTTTGAAAAACCTCTGCCCAGCCTTACACTATTCCTCTTGTGGAATCAATACACTTTTCACAGGTACTTGTCTTCCCGCCCCTGCCCCTGCCCCCCAAATTCACTACAGCTGGAGTTCTTTAAGAACTGGGGCAATACTCCTCGTCGCACTCACCACGTGCTGCCTGAGGGAAAGGGACAGGTGACCAAGTCAGAGGCCAGACCGGCTAAGGCATGGCCTACAGCCCCAGGCATGACCCAGTGCGGACAGGAGGCAGCCTGCTCTGGGGAAGAATTACAGAACGTGCACGGACAGTATGTGACTGTCTCAAACTAAGCACAGATCTGCAGGGTTTCTTTCAACCTCAAAACTTACTGCTCCTGAACCTCAAAAGTTTAAAAGTCTGAGAGGGTTACCCATTTCCTACCACCCTACCCAAATAACACATGCAGACTCTGGTTTGTCCTTGCTCCAGACTGCTCCCCCTCCATCTAGGTCCACTTTCACAGACTGAGGAGACGACTGACATAACATACAGCAACAGGAAATGCAACTAAATAAGTGAGCACAGATGGGTAGAAACAGGAAGGTCTGACACAGGGAGGTCTGCTGGGAGTGATATCTTTGTGGGCCAAAGTGGGAGATGAACAGAATAAGCAGAATGAACAAGATGAGTAATAACTGGTTCCATGGAAGAAGTGAGGAAAGAAGTATCTTTCTGGATTTGTCATGCCAGTCTAGAACAACTTTCAAAGAAAGTCAGGCCAAGCAGTCTATGGTGTGAGAAAATAATCTTATCTATGTATTTAAAGTTCCATGATGCTGTAAAACTGTAAAGGCAAGTGTTGTAAGACCATTCTCTAGGGAGTGGGCCACTTGAGAACACCCAGCATGGGAAGAGTTGATCTCTGGGCTGGAAAAGTGTGAAATAGGCGCTTGCTCTGGAGCTGGAAGGAGGAACCTACATGCACACAGCAATTTCCATTACTCCTTTGGCTGAAGCTTTGCCTACCCAAGGTGTCCTGAGGCCTATCACCCACTACGCCTAGAATCCTTCTAGTTTCTCACTGCACTATTCACTTGGAAAGTGTAGTTGTCTGGGAAAAGAAAGGGATGGAAAACAGGTGCTTTGGCCAGGGGTTTGCAGCCCACTGCCATGGGGAGACCCTTACCCTCCAGTGCATATTTCATGTCTTGGGCAAAGAGTTGCCACATCACTTCTGCGCTGACTTTTCCCACATTCAACTCCTGGGGAAACCTGGATGATGCAAGAAGACACAGTCAGAGAACAAGGCAGAGTCTTTTGATTAATTCTAAGGCCAACAGGACTAGTTCTTGGAGGTCAGATTGAAGAGAGGAGAAGCCTAGGAAACAGGGCTAGGCTCCAACTGTAGAATAAGGACCCAGGGCCAGTGGTAGGCAGAGGGACACATTGGGGCAGAAGATCCCCTCAGGCAAGGTGGCCCTAGGGGAGATGATGCCTAGAAGGCAGGGAACTCTGGCCAGGAGGAGAAGGGTTGAGGCTGAAAGACAAGCCCAGGCTAAATAAGCTAGGGCAGAAGGAGCAAGAAGTTGGGCATCAGAAGGCCCTCTTTATTCACAGTGGATGGACACATACACGCCTGGTCTCTGGATCCCCAGGGACTCCTAGGGCAGCCACTCCCAGAGGTCTCTCTCTCCAGGGAGGCTGGCTCAGTCTGGGCGGGGCCCCTCATTATGTTTCCACACCTGTCTCCAGAAACAGTTACCCAGACAGATACAAGGGACAGAGGGACAGATGGACGAACAGGAGGAAGAGGTGGCACTGTGAACACACAGAGACAGGAAAGAAAGAGGCTGTTAGACAGGTGGACAAACCAACCACCAAACAGAAAGGCCAAGTGAGGTGATACTTACTGGTTCAGAACGAGGGTGTAGGAATTCTTATCTTCCTCTATGATTGACACAATGAGTGTGATGAGTTTGGGCCAGAAATCCAGGTTCCTAATGCTGGGCCCCTGGTCTTCTGGAGGCAGCTCCTGATTCTTATTCCCGAGAAGATGGTGATAGACAGTGAGAGTCAGAGGAGAATATGGAGAGTCTTCCTCTCCCCCTTCCCCACACCATGCCCCTTCCTTTAGAATCAGGCACCCTTCCTTTCTTATACCCTGTCTTCCACAAGAAACCATCACCTGTTCTACAGAGCGGTGACCACTGGGAGGTCCTTGGCCAGAAAGAATCTGTCCCTGAGAACTTCTCTCCCAAGCTCCAGAGCATTGCTCTAATAAGCTTGATCAGTCCAGAAGACATAAAGATGCCTGTCCCCCTTCCTTCTTCTCCGAGTAGCTAAGAGCATAGTGAATTCCTGGTTGAAGTAAACAGCCCCTTCAGTCTAAATGGGTCTAGTTCCATGTGATCCCCATTGGCAGTTCTTTTATTCTAGTGGTGGCCCTCCTCTAACATCACCCACTGCCCCACCACACACAAGTACATCTCAGCTCTGAGAAGTTCCTTCAAGTTCTACAGGAGCTACAGAACAGATCCAGCATGCAGGCTGGCCTAGCCCTCAGGGAAGCAAAACTTCCCTTAGCCCCCTGAAAGTCATTAGGGGGAAGAACTGCATTTGGAAGTTATTTGCCCAGCTGGATAAGAAAAAGCCTTGGGAAGCCAAGAATATTCAACGTGGAAAGGATAGTCTCTTCAATAAATGATGTTGGGAAAACTGGATATCCACAAGCAAAAGAATGAAATTGGACCCATATCTTATGCAGAGGGCATGTAGCTCAGAGGGTAAAGCGTCTGTCTACAATGCAGGAGACCTGGGTTTGATTCCTGGGTCAGGAAGATCCCCTGGAGAAGGAAATGGCAACCCACTCCAGTACTCTAACTCAAAATGGATTAAGGACTTAAATGTAAGACCTGAAACCATAAAACTCCTAGGGAAAAAAAAATGGGAAAAGCTCCCTGATGGTCACTTTGGATATGACAACAAAATCAAAAATCAAAAAGTAAGACTATATCAAACTAAAAGGTTTCTACACAGCAAAAGAAACAATCAACAAAATAAAAAGAAAACCTACAGAGGGTGGAAAGTAAATATTTGTAAACCACCTATCTGATAAGGGGTTAATTCGCAAAATAGATAAGGAACTCAAACAACTCAATAGCAAAAAACAAAACAAACAAAAAAACCCCCATCTGACAAAAAAATGGGAAGAAGACTTAAACAGACATTTCTCCAAAGGAAATACACCAATGCCCAACAAGTACATGGAGAGGTTTTCAATATCACCAATCTTTAGGGATGTGGATGTGACTGGTGATGGAAGTAAAGTCCGATTCTGTAAAGAGCAATATTGCATAGGAACGTGGAATGTTAGGTCCATGAATGAAGGCAAATTGGAAGTGGTCAAACAGGAGATGGCAAGAGTGAACATCAACAATTTAGGAATCAGTGAACTAAAATGGACTGGAATGGGTGAATTTAACTCATGACCATTATATCTATTACTGTGGGCAAGAATCTCTTAGAAGAAATGGAGTAGCCATCATAGTCAACAAAAGAGTCCAAAATGCAGTACTTGGATGCAATCTCAAAAATGACAGAATGACCTCTGTTCGTTTCCAAGGCAAACCATTCAATATCACAGTAATCCAAGTCGATGCCCCAACCAGTAATGCTGAAGAAGCTTTAGTTGAACGGTTCTATGAACACCTACAAGACCTTCTAGAACTAACACCCAAAAAAGATGTCCTTTTCATTACAGGGGACTGGAATGCAAAAGTAGGAAGTCAAGAAATACCTGGAATAACAGGCAAATTTGGCCTTGGAGTACAGAATGAAGCAGGGCAAAGGCTAATAGAGTTTTGCCAAGAGAACGCACTGGTCATAGCAAACACCCTCTTCTAACAACACAAGAGAAGACTCTACACATGGATATCATCAGATGGTCAATATGGAAATCGGACTGATTATATTCTTTGCAGCCAAAGATGGAGAAGCTCTATACAGTCAGCAAAAACAAGACCGGGAGCGGACTGTGGCTCAAATGATGAACTCCTCATTGCCAAATTCAGACTGAAATTGAAGAAAGTAGGGAAAACCACTAGACCATTCAGGTATGACCTAAATCAAATAACTTATATTATACAGTGGAAGTGATAAATAGATTCAAGGGATTAGATCTGATAGAGTGCTTGAAGAACTATGGATGGAGGTTCATGACATTGTATAGGAGGCAGTGATCAAGACCATCCCCAGGAAAAAGAAATGCAAAAAAGGCAAAATGGTTATCTGAAGAGGCCTTACAAAAAGCTGTGAAAAGAAGAGAAGCAAAAGGCAAAGGAGAAAAGGAAAGACATACCCATTGAATGCAGAGTTCCAAAGAATAGCAAGGAGAGATAAGAAAGCCTTCCTCAGTGATAAATGCAAACAAATAGAGAAAAACAATAGAATGAGAAAGATTAGAGATCTCTTCAAGAAAATTCAAGATACCAAGGGAACATTTCATGCAAAGATGGGCTTGATAAAGGATAGAAATGGTATGGACCTAATAGAAGCAGAAGATATTAAGAAGAGGTGGCAAGAATACAGAGTTCAGTTCAGTTCAGGCGCTCAGTCGTGTCCGACTCTTTGTGACCACATGAATCGCAGCACACCAGGCCTCCCTGTCCATCACCAACTCTCAGAGTTCACTCAGACTCACGTCCATCGAGTCAGTGATGCCATCCAGCCATCTCATCCTCTGTCGTCCCCTTCTCCTCCTGCCCCCAATCCCTCCCAGCATCAGAGTCTTTTCCAATGAGTCAACTCTTTGCATGAGGTGGCCAAAGTACTGGAGTTTCAGCTTTAGTATCGGTCCTTCCAAAGAAATCCCAGGGCTGATATCCTTCAGAATGGACTGGTTGGATCTCCTTGCAGTCCAAGGGACTCTCAAGAGTCTTCTCCAACACCACAGTTCAAAAGCATCAGTTCTTTGGCATTCAGCTCTCTTCACAGTCCAACTCTCACACCCACACATGACCACTGGAAAAATCATAGCCTTGACTAGATGGACCTTTGTTGGCAAAGTAATGTTTCTGCTTTTGAATGTGCTCTCTAGGTTGGTCATAACTTTCCTTCCAAGGAGTAAGTGTCTTTTAATTTCATGGCTGCAGTCACCATCTGCAGTGATTTTGGAGCCCAAAAAAATAAGGTCTGACACTGTTTCCACTGTTTCCCCATCTATTTCCCATGAAGTGATGGGACCAGATGCCATGATCTTTGTTTTCTGAATGTTGAGCTTTAAGCCAACTTTTTCACTCTCCACTTTCACTTTCATCAAGAGGCTTTTTAGTTCCTCTTCACAGAAGAACTATACAAAAAAGATCTTCATGACCCAGATAATCACAATGGTGTGATCACTCACCTAGAGCCAGACATCCTGGAATGTGAAGTCAGTTGGGCCTTAGGAAGTATCACTACGAACAAAGCTAGTGGAGGTGATGGCATTACAGTTGAGCTATTTCAAATCCTAAAAGATGATGCTGTGAAAGTGCTGCACTCAATATGCCAGTAAATTTGGAAAACTCAGCAGTGGCCACAGGATTGGAAAAGGTCAGTTTTTAATTCCAATCCCTAAGAAAGACAATGCCAAAGAGTGCTCAAACCTCCACACAATGGCACTCATCTCACGTGCTAACAAAGTAATGCTTAAAATTCTCCACTCCAGGCTTCAACAATACGTGAACTGAGTACTTCCAGATGTTCCAGCTGGATTTAGAAAAGGCAGAGGAACCAGAGATCAAATTGCTATAATCCACTGGATCATCGAAAAAGCAATAGAGTTCCAGAAAAACATCTACTTCTGTTTTATTGACTATGCCAAAGCCTTTGACTGTGTAGATCACAACAAACTGAGGAAAATTCTTCAAGAGATGGGAATACCAGACTACCTGACCTGCCTCCCGAGAAATCTGTATGCAGGTCAACAAGCAACAGTTAGAACTGAACATGGAACAACACACTGGTTCCAAATCTGGAAAGGAGTACGTCAAGGCTGTAATTGTATATTGTCACCCTGCTTATTTAACTTATATCCAGAGTACATCATGAGAAATGCTGGGCTGGAAGAAGCACAAGCTGGAATCAAGATTGCCGGGAGAAATATCAATAACCTCAGATATGCAGATGACACCACCATTATGGCAGAAAGTGAAGAGGAACTAAAAAGCCTCTTGATGAAAGTGAAAGGGGAGAGTGAAAAAGTTGGCTTAAAACTCAACATTCAGAAAACTGAGATCATGGCATCTGGTCCCATCACTTCATGGCAAATAGATGGGGAAACAATGGAAATGGTGACAGATTTTATTTTTTTGGGCTCCAAAATCACTGCAGGTAGTGACTGCAGCCATGAAATTAAAAGACGCTTGCCCCTTTTAAGAAAAGTTATGACCAACCTAGGCAGCATATTAAAAAGCAGAAACATTACTTTGCCAACAAAGGTCTGTCTAGTCAAAGCTATGGTTTTTCCAGTAGTCATATATGGTTGTGAGAGTTGGACTATAAAGAAAGCTGAGCACCGAAGGATTGATGCTTTTGAACTGTGTTGTTGGAGAAGACTCTTGAGAGTCCCTTGGACTACAAGGAGATCCAACCAGTGCATCCTAAAGGAAATCAGTTCTGAATGTTCATTAGAAGGACTGATTCTGAAGCTGAAACTCCAATACTTTGGCTACCTGATGTGAAGAACTGACTCATTAGTAAAGAGCCTGAAGCTGGGAAAGATTGAGGGAGGGAGGAGAAAAGGATGACAGAGGATGAGATGGTTGGATGGCATCACCCACTCAATGGACACAAGTTTGAGGAAGCTCTGGGAGTTGGTGATGCACAGGGAAGCCTGGCGTGCTGCAGTCCATGGCATTGCAAAGAGTCGGACAGGACTGAGCAACTGAATTGAACTGAACTAAATCATTAGGGAAATGCAAATCAATGAGATATCACCTCCTATTTGTTAGAATGGCTTTTATCAAAAAGAGAAGAGATAAATGCAAGTGAGATGCAGATTATATCCCTAGCGCTTGACCTTGTTCAAAGAACAGATAGATGAATGAATCAAGGACTGAAGGTCAGTAGAGGGAAATGAAAGACACCAAGGGTTTACTTCAGGCCTCCCTGAGAGCTCAGTTGGTAGAGAATCCACCTACAATGCAGGAGACCCCAGTTTGACTCCTGGGTCAGGAAGATCCACTGGAGAAGGGATTGCCTACCCACTCCAGAGTTCTTGGGCTTCCCTTGTGGCTCAGCTGGTAAAGAATCCGCCTGCAACATGAGAGACCTGGGCTCAATTTCTGGGTTGGGAAGATCCCCTGGAGAAGAAAAAGGCTACCTTCTGGCCTGGAGAATTCCATGGACTCTATATATGGGGTCACAAAGAGTTGGATACGACTGAGTGACTTTCACTTTCACTGAGGGTTTACTTCAGTACAAATAATGAGAAAATAAGAGTGAGAGAAAGTTAAAAAAAAAAAACAAAACAGCAAAATAAAAAGGCTAAAGAAAGTCCTTGAATGGTTTATAAGGCCTCTTTCAAAGTCTAGATTTATCTAAAACTAGGTCCGATTCCTCTTTGTGACCCCACAGACTGAAGCCAAAAGGCTCTTCTGTCCAAGAATAGTAGAGTGGGTTGTCATTTCCTTCTCCAGGGGATCTTCTCGAGTCAGGGATTGAACCTGGGTCTCCCTCATTGCAGGTAGACTCTTTACCAACTGAGCCACTAGGGAAGAGCTAGAGAATAGAGACCAAGTATTTAGACAGACTCCGGTATAACTAAAAGATAAAAGCTAAAAACAGTATCTTTCCCCAACAGAGAGCATGTGTTGATGGATGACGAAGGCTTGAGTGCGGCAAGCTTAACAAAGGCTCCAGTAGCTCATATCTCAGGGGAAGGGAGCCTGGAACACAGAGGTGTTTACATGAGTCAGAATAAAATTAACCTCGGGGGAAAGCAGACTCTAGGAAGGACTAAGAATTCACCTACTCACTCCCTGAACTGAGTTCAAATTTAGGTCCCTTTCTTCAATACCAAAGTAAAATTTATTGTTGCTGTTTCTGTTCAACTCAGTTACGTAACATCTTGTCCAATGGTTCCTATCCATCTACAAATGTCTCACATGATCTAGATGGTCCCCACTCCACAACCCACTCACTCCTGAGAATATCAAGGACTTTTCCTGAGCTCCCTTCCACCACAATCATAAGAAAGAAAGCTGAGGCTTCAAGAACCACTGACAGCAGGCCCCACCTGAGCCCGATCCTCTTACCAGCTGGTACTGGCGGCTGTACAAGTCATGGCAGTTGTTGAAGATATACTCATATGTTGAGTTCAAACAGGCCTTCACACAATCTTTTACTACCTGGCTGGCTCTTGGAGGGCTCTGAAGTTCTTGTACCTGCCAATTAATTTAAAAAAATATGGGTCCAGGGTCCTGCTGACCTGAGTGAGATCTCTTCCTAGAAGTGCCCCCAAATTATCCCAGATTCCTTCATCCTTCTCAAGGTCCCTGGACCTTGCCCTGAGATGAAATTGTCAGCACAGCTGACGGAGAGAACTACCTAGTCCATCCTTCTTGATCCATGATCTTCTTGGAAGTAACTCAGGAACAGATGTATGGAAATATAGGTTTAGAGGTGATGGATCCTATAGCCTTAGACTATATACTCAATGATTCTTAGCTTCCATGTCCTGGGGCCAGGTCCCCAGCCTAGCACCACCCAACCCAAATTCATGTTTTACCTTCATTCGGAAGAAAGTAATGCTGGTCAGCAAATCCACTGTGGACTTTAAGTCCTGAAGTCGCTCAGGGCTCCCAGCAGGGAAATTATTCTGTTGCAAATCAAGAAAATGTAAGAAAGGAACAGAAGAATATGAAAGCCTTCCCTGCCAAAAGCAAGGGATCAGAAGCTTCCTAAGGACCACCCATAGGGATCTTTCCTAGTGAAGCAGAACAAAAATGCTGTAAGACTACATATCTCTCTCTCTTTTCCATGGACTCAGGCCCTTGCCAAAAGCAGGTGTTAATAACCCCAGGCCCAGAAAGCAATATGTCCTACCCCCAACCCTACTTCCCATGCAATGTGTGAGTATTTGCACAAATAAACATACAGACATTCACACACACGCACACACACTTTTTTCTTGGGTGAAGAGTCTTACACCCAAACAATGAGTTCTTCAGAAGTTACAATCTAACTGTATATCATGGAATATAAGTGGAGCCACACTATAGAAAAGACTGGGATCCAGGACGTATACTTTCTGTACAGTGGATCTTGGTTACTCTACCATTCTGGAGCCAGCAGATGGCAAAGCTCTGAGCAGAACTGCTTTTGGAGTGAGTTCCTTAGGATCTTTCCACCTTAGGATCTTTCTTTCCTTTTGGCATGAGTTTTAGGGAGAAGCTGCCAAAGAGAGCTTAAGGAAGATGCTGCACCACTCTCCATTTTAAGGGTTGCTTTTTTTAAACCTTCAAAAGGCTACTTATATGCCAAACACAAGATATACAGTCAACTCTCCATTATTCGTGCAAATGGAGGGCACTGAAGGTGCAGATAATTAAAATTGCACTTCTTGACTTTGAGGTTGTTTTATACTTACTTTTTAATGTGGGTATATTGCCTGTTCTGGAAATTCACAACACTTTAAAGCAAGTAATGAAGTCATTCTAAGGCAGCCTAACTTAGGAAGAACAAAAAAACTGCCCATTTCCCTGTCCTGATCTAGACACTCAACTTCCTGCTATATCTCTGTCCTCTCTCCATTCTAGAAATGGACATATCTGCTACAAATTACTTGCCCAAGCCAAGCTACTCTCTCTTCCCTTAGCCAGATCCGCACACCTTGCCTGGAAAATGAGGAGAATATGGCAAGACACAACAAGAAAATGTAACTATCTGTGTTTTAAAGGGCATTTCTGGAAGAGATTATCCTTAGGAGACTCCCTGATGGGAATATCATCAGAGAGTTCGGTAGAGTGACATGTGTGGGGTTAGAAAGCCAACTATCTATAAACAGCAACCACACCTGCTACTGTTTAAACACTGCATGGGCCCTGGAGTTGGAAGACCCACAGGTGTCCGTGATGTTGGCCATACTCAGATGTGATGAAAAGGACTAATTTTCCTTGCCTTCAATTTTTATAGTTGTGATTGGCCCATAGTCTGTCTAGACTGACCTTGATATTATCCTTCATCCCACCCCACAGCCATGTCTTCACTCACCCTGTAGGTAGAGAGGTCAATCCTCAGTGAGTTGTGTAGCTGGTCCAGGAGTTTCACAAATCTCTCTTTCTGAGGGTGGTAAACAAATAATGGAGAAGAGAAAAGATCAGTTCCTGAGCCCTCAGACTGTAGCAAAAAGAGCACCATCTCAGGGTGAGGAGAAAACACTGAGTTGGGGACACATCAGGTCTTGTATTTGCCAAAGAAGAGAACAACAAACCACGCAAAGGAGAAGTGGGATAGGTCATTCCTGTTCCATCTCTTAGCATTCAGACTGGGGACTCTTCCCACACTGACAAGAGGAGACACATTTCTGGGACTGGAAACAGCACTGAATACAAATCAAGAGGAGATGACCAGCGCATCTCCATCCTGCTGGGACTCTAACTAATTCAGGAAACTCTAGACACAGTCTCCAACTTATTCCTGAGTTTGTGGTGTCCTAACTTATCTTGGGATAGCTCTTAACAGTGAAACAGCCACAGCCTGGCAGTGAGGAGGGAAAAGAGAAATAGTGATACATTTGGAAGGTGATCGGTGATACATCTGGAAGGTGGAACCACATTCCACATCATTTCCCTTAGTTTATACATTTTAAATGTCAAAATAAATAACAAATACTATTTGATACTTTATTTTTATAAAAGTATAATTAAATACAGAATCACGTTCCTGCAGGCTATTTGTATAGCGGTCCTAGAACTCACATATTGATAATATTATATAGCATCAGATATTAAGTAAATAGATACTGTGAAGAAACAGAAAGGAATAGATATTTGACTGGCTTAATCAATGACACTAATTCCTCTACAGAAAGACTATCAACATCAAAAAAGTGATTACTACCAAGGAAAGGCACTCAGAGATCAGAGATACTGATTTGGGAGTATCAATAATTTTCTCTCTAAAGAGTAGTCTTTGTGGTGGATCAGAAATATTCCATCCAGTTTATATTGAACTTACATCAGGTGACATTATGAGCAATGATTCAACTTCTCAAATACTTTAACAACAGGAAAGGATATACCCTGGATCAGGAAAACAGTCCAGACACTAAGAAAGGGTTAAGTTCAGGTATGTACTGGTATTCTTGCTTAGACGTCAGACCATATGAACTTAAGTGGTATGAATCTGTCAGAGAGAGACTGAATAATAAGAAGGTTCCTTTGTGAACCTGTGGGGCTGAGGAACATGGTGACTCAACCAAGCTTTTGGCCCGGAGACTTCTCCCTCAGCCCACGTTGTGCCCCTACCAAACCACCATGGTGCTATTCCATCTTTTCTCATTTATCCATATCTGAGGAGAGTCTACTGGTATAGACTAAATACCCATAAGGAAACAAGTTCACTATCTAGGTGGCACTATATATTTGAATTTTTAGGCATATCAGCTCTGCAGTACCAACTGAAAAATCAAACGCTTGTTAATTGATAACAATCAGGTAACATGTCTTAACATCACACTCACCCCAAAGTTGGAGGCTGCAAAACGATCAGATGCAGAGACATTGGTGGAGGCAGTTGTGTGGGCATAGTAGGCATTGATGTTGGCCAGTAAGGTGCTCATCACTGCTGGCACGCCAGGACACATGTACTTGGATGACAAACATGCAAAATGCCTGAAAAACAGCGTCTTCAGCCTCAAAGACTCTTCAGGGTTTGTGGCAAAAGCCAAGTAATCAAAAGATCCCACTCTTGTGTATGAAGCTTATGATCACCTTGGCAGACAAAGATTTTCATAATTTATTTATTCAAACATATATTCAATCAACACCTACTATGTGCCAGGCCCTACGCTAAGTTCCAGAATCCAAAGAGGTGATAGCCTGGCAAGTGTCAGAAAATAAGTCAGTAACTTAAGGCATGCTATGCAAAAATTCTGTGGGAACATTCAGGAAGGTCATCTAAATTAGAATGGCTGGGGGCTAGAATAGACTAGAAAAAAGGCTTCTCAAAGAAGAGATGGTTGAAACAAATCTTAAAAGATAGTAAGAATTAATCATTGGAGAAGTATGTGGGCAAAGGGAAACTGTATTTCAAAAGCAAATCTCTTCATGGAGAAAGTCATTCATTCAGGAAACCTTCTTATAGCCGTTGTTCAAGTG
>NW_026577960.1:0-86412 GCF_029407905.1 Bubalus kerabau
TTCCCAGTCACAGGCACGCAACCCCTCTCTTCTCTCCGGCGTGCTGGGAACTGGGCTTCCAGGCCTGGGCACAGAGCACTTGCCCGGAGCTCTCTGCTCAGGGACTGGTTCCCCTGCGCTGGGGCTGTGCTCTCCCTAGCCCAAACGCACCGGGGAGGGCCCCAAACCACATCCACACGACTCTACGCTGGGGGAGAGCTCCAGGGAAGCCCAGTCTGGCAGGCGCTTGCTGGTCACAAACGGAGTTTCCCTCTGGCTGTGGTGCTGCCTCTCCCAGCCAGGGGCCCTGGGACCCTGATCCCCTCCGCCCAGCGCTTAGTCTGGGCGGCCAAGCAACCGCTTGGGAAGGCAGCCCTGGGCGCTCTCTTTGCCTGACAAAGAGCTCTGCTTGCGGGAGGCTTTGGCAGTTTGCACACCCCCGGCCCCTGAGCCTTCTGCAAAGAGGCCTGGCTCCTAGGTCCAAAGGGAAGGCCAGAGCGGAGCTGAGGCCAGCCAGGCGCCAGGCACGTCTCCCACACTCCCGCAGCCTGCTCCTTCCCGGGCGAGAAAGCTAGAAGCTGGGGAGCGCTGGGCGAGGCTCGCCCAGGCCAGAGCAGCCTCTCGGCCGGGGCTCTGCGCTATCGCGCCTGGGCGCAGAGCTGGAGCTCCGCCGCTCTGGCAGCTCGCTCGGTCCTTCCCAGTAACAGGCCCGCAACCCCTCTCTTCTCTCCGGCGTGCTGGGAACTGGGCTTCCAGGCCTGGGCACAGAGCACTTGCCCGGAGCTCTCTGCTCAGGGACTGGTTCCCCTGCGCTGGGGCTGTGCTCTCCCTAGCCCAAACGCACCGGGGAGGGCCCCAAACCACATCCACACGACTCTACGCTGGGGGAGAGCTCCAGGGAAGCCCAGTCTGGCAGGCGCTTGCTGGGCACAAACGGAGTTTCCCTCTGGCTGTGGTGCTGCCTCCCCCAGCCAGGGGCCCTGGGACCCTGATCCCCTCCGCCCAGCGCTTCGTCTGGGCGGCCAAGCAAGCGCTTGTGAATGCAGCCCTGGGCGCTCTCTTTGCCTGACAAAGAGCTCTGCTTGCGGGAGGCTTTGGCAGTTTGCACACCCCCGGCCCCTGAGCCTTCTGCAAAGAGGCCTGGCTCCTAGGTCCAAAGGGAAGGCCAGAGCGGAGCTGAGGCCAGCCAGGCGCCAGGCACGTCTCCCACACTCCCGCAGCCTGCTCCTTCCCGGGCGAGAACGCTGGAAGCTGGGGAGCGCTGGGCGAGGCTCGCCCAGGCCAGAGCAGCCTCTCGGCCGGGGCTCTGCGCTATCGCGCCTGGGCGCAGAGCTGGAGCTCCGCCGCTCTGGCAGCTCGCTCGGTCCTTCCCAGTAACAGGCCCGCAACCCCTCTCTTCTCTCCGGCGTGCTGGGAACTGGGCTTCCAGGCCTGGGCACAGAGCACTTGCCCAGAGCTCTCTGCTCAGGGACTGGTTCCCCTGCGCTGGGGCTGTGCTCTCCCTAGCCCAAACGCACCGGGGAGGGCCCCAAACCACATCCACACGACTCTACGCTGGGGGAGAGCTCCAGGGAAGCCCAGTCTGGCAGGCGCTTGCTGGGCACAGACGGAGTTTCCCTCTGGCTGTGGTGCTGCCTCCCCCAGCCAGGGGCCCTGGGACCCTGATCCCCTCCGCCCAGCGCTTAGTCTGGGCGGCCAAGCAACCGCTTGGGAAGGCAGCCCTGGGCGCTCTCTTTGCCTGACAAAGAGCTCTGCTTGCGGGAGGCTTTGGCAGTTTGCACACCCCCGGCCCCTGAGCCTTCTGCAAAGAGGCCTGGCTCCTAGGTCCAAAGGGAAGGCCAGAGCGGAGCTGAGGCCAGCCAGGTGCCAGGCACGTCTCCCACACTCCCACAGCCTGCTCCTTCCCGGGCGAGAAGGCTAGAAGCTGGGGAGCGCTGGGCGAGGCTCGCCCAGGCCAGAGCAGCCTCTCGGCCGGGGCTCTGCGCTATCGCGCCTGGGCGCAGAGCTGGAGCTCCGCCGCTCTGGCAGCTCGCTCGGTCCTTCCCAGTAACAGGCCCGCAACCCCTCTCTTCTCTCCGGCGTGCTGGGAACCGGGCTTCCAGGCCTGGGCACAGAGCACTTGCCCGGAGCTCTCTGCTCAGGGACTGGTTCCCCTGCGCTGGGGCTGTGCTCTCCCTAGCCCAAATGCACCGGGGAGGGACCCAAACCACATCCACACGACTCTACGCTGGGGGAGAGCTCCAGGGAAGACCAGTCTGGCAGGCGCTTGCTGGGCACAAACGGAGTTTCCCTCTGGCTGTGGTGCTGCCTCCCCCAGCCAGGGGCCTGGGACCCTGATCCCCTCCGCCCAGCGCTTAGTCTGGGCGGCCAAGCAACCGCTTGGGAAGGCAGCCCTGGGCGCTCTCTTTGCCTGACAAAGGGCTCTGCTTGCGGGAGGCTTTGGCAGTTTGCACACCCCCGGCCCCTGAGCCTTCTGCAAAGAGGCCTGGCTCCTAGGTCCAAAGGGAAGGCCAGAGCGGAGCTGAGGCCAGCCAGGCACCAGGCACGTCTCCCACATTCCCGCAGCCTGCTCCTTCCCGGGCGAGAAGGCTAGAAGCTGGGGAGCGCTGGGCGAGGCTCGCCCAGGCCAGAGCAGCCTCTCGGCCGGGGCTCTGCGCTATCGCGCCTAGGCGCAGAGCTGGAGCTCCGCCGCTCTGGCAGCTCGCTCGGTCCTTCCCAGTAACAGGCCCGCAACCCCTCTCTTCTCTCCGGCGTGCTGGGAACTGGGCTTCCAGGCCTGGGCACAGAGCACTTGCCCGGAGCTCTCTGCTCAGGGACTGGTTCCCCTGCGCTGGGGCTGTGCTCTCCCTAGCCCAAACGCACCGGGGAGGGCCCCAAACCACATCCACACGACTCTACGCTGGGGGAGAGCTCCAGGGAAGCCCAGTCTGGCAGGCGCTTGCTGGGCACAGACGGAGTTTCCCTCTGGCTGTGGTGCTGCCTCCCCCAGCCAGGGGCCCTGGGACCCTGATCCCCTCCGCCCAGCGCTTAGTCTGGGCGGCCAAGCAACCGCTTGGGAAGGCAGCCCTGGGCGCTCTCTTTGCCTGACAAAGAGCTCTGCTTGCGGGAGGCTTTGGCAGTTTGCACACCCCCGGCCCCTGAGCCTTCTGCAAAGAGGCCTGGCTCCTAGGTCCAAAGGGAAGGCCAGAGCGGAGCTGAGGCCAGCCAGGTGCCAGGCACGTCTCCCACACTCCCACAGCCTGCTCCTTCCCGGGCGAGAAGGCTAGAAGCTGGGGAGCGCTGGGCGAGGCTCGCCCAGGCCAGAGCAGCCTCTCGGCCGGGGCTCTGCGCTATCGCGCCTGGGCGCAGAGCTGGAGCTCCGCCGCTCTGGCAGCTCGCTCGGTCCTTCCCAGTAACAGGCCCGCAACCCCTCTCTTCTCTCCGGCGTGCTGGGAACCGGGCTTCCAGGCCTGGGCACAGAGCACTTGCCCGGAGCTCTCTGCTCAGGGACTGGTTCCCCTGCGCTGGGGCTGTGCTCTCCCTAGCCCAAACGCACCGGGGAGGGCCCCAAACCACATCCACACGACTCTACGCTGGGGGAGAGCTCCAGGGAAGCCCAGTCTGGCAGGCGCTTGCTGGGCACAAACGGAGGATCCCTCTGGCTGTGGTGCTGCCTCCCCCAGCCAGGGGCCCTGGGACCCTGATCCCCTCCGCCCAACGCTTAGTCTGGGCGGCCAAGCAACCGCTTGGGAAGGCAGCCCTGGGCGCTCTCTTTGCCTGACAAAGAGCTCTGCTTGCGGGAGGCTTTGGCAGTTTGCACACCCCCGGCCCCTGAGCCTTCTGCAAAGTGGCCTGGCTCCTAGGTCCAAAGGGAAGGCGAGAGCGGAGCTGAGGCCAGCCAGGCGCCAGGCACGTCTCCCACACTCCCGCAGCCTGCTCCTTCCCGGGCGAGAAGGCTAGAAGCTGGGGAGCGCTGGGCGAGGCTCGCCCAGGCCAGAGCAGCCTCTCGGCCGGGGCTCTGCGCTATCGCGCCTGGGCGCAGAGCTGGAGCTCCGCCGCTCTGGCAGCTCGCTCGGTCCTTCCCAGTAACAGGCCCGCAACCCCTCTCTTCTCTCCGGCGTGCTGGGAACTGGGCTTCCAGGCCTGGGCACAGAGCACTTGCCCGGAGCTCTCTGCTCAGGGACTGGTTCCCCTGCGCTGGGGCTGTGCTCTCCCTAGCCCAAACGCACCGGGGAGGGCCCCAAACCACATCCACACGACTCTACGCTGGGGGAGAGCTCCAGGGAAGCCCAGTCTGGCAGGCGCTTGCTGGGCACAAACGGAGTTTCCCTCTGGCTGTGGTGCTGCCTCCCCCAGCCAGGGGCCCTGGGACCCTGATCCCCTCCGCCCAGCGCTTAGTCTGGGCGGCCAAGCAACCGCTGGGGAAGGCAGCCCTGGGCGCTCTCTTTGCCTGACAAAGAGCTCTGCTTGCGGGAGGCTTTGGCAGTTTGCACACCCCCGGCCCCTGAGCCTTCTGCAAAGAAGCCTGGCTCCTAGGTCCAAAGGGAAGGCCAGAGCGGAGCTGAGGCCAGCCAGGCGCCAGGCACGTCTCCCACACTCCCGCAGCCTGCTCCTTCCCGGGCGAGAAGGCTAGAAGCTGGGGAGCGCTGGGCGAGGCTCGCCCAGGCCAGAGCAGCCTCTCGGCCGGGGCTCTGCGCTATCGCGCCTGGGCGCAGAGCTGGAGCTCCGCCGCTCTGGCAGCTCGCTCGGTCCTTCCCAGTAACAGGCCCGCAACCCCTCTCTTCTCTCCGGCGTGCTGGGAACCGGGCTTCCAGGCCTGGGCACAGAGCACTTGCCCGGAGCTCTCTGCTCAGGGACTGGTTCCCCTGCGCTGGGGCTGTGCTCTCCCTAGCCCAAACGCACCGGGGAGGGCCCCAAACCACATCCACACGACTCTACGCTGGGGGAGAGCTCCAGGGAAGCCCAGTCTGGCAGGCGCTTGCTGGGCACAAACGGAGTTTCCCTCTGGCTGTGGTGCTGCCTCCCCCAGCCAGGGGCCCTGGGACCCTGATCCCCTCCGCCCAGTGCTTAGTCTGGGCGGCCAAGCAACCGCTTGGGAAGGCAGCCCTGGGCGCTCTCTTTGCCTGACAAAGAGCTCTGCTTGCGGGAGGCTTTGGCAGTTTGCACACCCCCGGCCCCTGAGCCTTCTGCAAAGAGGCCTGGCTCCTAGGTCCAAAGGGAAGGCCAGAGCGGAGCTGAGGCCAGCCAGGCGCCAGGCACGTCTCCCACACTCCCGCAGCCTGCTCCTTCCCGGGCGAGAACGCTAGAAGCTGGGGAGCGCTGGGCGAGGCTCGCCCAGGCCAGAGCAGCCTCTCGGCCGGGGCTCTGCGCTATCGCGCCTGGGCGCAGAGCTGGAGCTCCGCCGCTCTGGCAGCTCGCTCGGTCCTTCCCAGTAACAGGCCCGCAACCCCTCTCTTCTCTCCGGCGTGCTGGGAACTGGGCTTCCAGGCCTGGGCACAGAGCACTTGCCCGGAGCTCTCTGCTCAGGGACTGGTTCCCCTGCGCTGGGGCTGTGCTCTCCCTAGCCCAAACGCACCGGGGAGGGCCCCAAACCACATCCACACGACTCTACGCTGGGGGAGAGCTCCAGGGAAGCCCAGTCTGGCAGGCGCTTGCTGGGCACAAACGGAGGATCCCTCTGGCTGTGGTGCTGCCTCCCCCAGCCAGGGGCCCTGGGACCCTGATCCCCTCCGCCCAGCGCTTAGTCTGGGCGGCCAAGCAACCGCTTGGGAAGGCAGCCCTGGGCGCTCTCTTTGCCTGACAAAGAGCTCTGCTTGCGGGAGGCTTTGGCAGTTTGCACACCCCCGGCCCCTGAGCCTTCTGCAAAGAGGCCTGGCTCCTAGGTCCAAAGGGAAGGCCAGAGCGGAGCTGAGGCCAGCCAGGCGCCAGGCACGTCTCCCACACTCCCGCAGCCTGCTCCTTCCCGGGCGAGAAGGCTAGAAGCTGGGGAGCGCTGGGTGAGGCTCGCCCAGGCCAGAGCAGCCTCTCGGCCGGGGCTCTGCGCTATCGCGCCTGGGCGCAGAGCTGGAGCTCCGCCGCTCTGGCAGCTCGCTCGGTCCTTCCCAGGAACAGGCCCGCAACCCCTCTCTTCTCTCCGGCGTGCTGGGAACTGGGCTTCCAGGCCTGGGCACAGAGCACTTGCCCGGAGCTCTCTGCTCAGGGACTGGTTCCCCTGCGCTGGGGCTGTGCTCTCCCTAGCCCAAACGCACCGGGGAGGGCCCCAAACCACATCCACACGACTCTACGCTGGGGGAGAGCTCCAGGGAAGCCCAGTCTGGCAGGCGCTTGCTGGGCACAGACGGAGTTTCCCTCTGGCTGTGGTGCTGCCTCCCCCAGCCAGGGGCCCTGGGACCCTGATCCCCTCCGCCCAGCGCTTAGTCTGGGCGGCCAAGCAACCGCTTGGGAAGGCAGCCCTGGGCGCTCTCTTTGCCTGACAAAGAGCTCTGCTTGCGGGAGGCTTTGGCAGTTTGCACACCCCCGGCCCCTGAGCCTTCTGCAAAGAGGCCTGGCTCCTAGGTCCAAAGGGAAGGCCAGAGCGGAGCTGAGGCCAGCCAGGTGCCAGGCACGTCTCCCACACTCCCACAGCCTGCTCCTTCCCGGGCGAGAAGGCTAGAAGCTGGGGAGCGCTGGGCGAGGCTCGCCCAGGCCAGAGCAGCCTCTCGGCCGGGGCTCTGCGCTATCGCGCCTGGGCGCAGAGCTGGAGCTCCGCCGATCTGGCAGCTCGCTCGGTCCTTCCCAGTAACAGGCCCGCAACCCCTCTCTTCTCTCCGGCGTGCTGGGAACTGGGCTTCCAGGCCTGGGCACAGAGCACTTGCCCGGAGCTCTCTGCTCAGGGACTGGTTCCCCTGCGCTGGGGCTGTGCTCTCCCTAGCCCAAACGCACCGGGGAGGGCCCCAAACCACATCCACACGACTCTACGCTGGGGGAGAGCTCCAGGGAAGCCCAGTCTGGCAGGCGCTTGCTGGGCACAAACGGAGGATCCCTCTGGCTGTGGTGCTGCCTCCCCCAGCCAGGGGCCCTGGGACCCTGATCCCCTCCGCCCAGCGCTTAGTCTGGGCGGCCAAGCAACCGCTTGGGAAGGCAGCCCTGGGCGCTCTCTTTGCCTGACAAAGAGCTCTGCTTGCGGGAGGCTTTGGCAGTTTGCACACCCCCGGCCCCTGAGCCTTCTGCAAAGAGGCCTGGCTCCTAGGTCCAAAGGGAAGGCCAGAGCGGAGCTGAGGCCAGCCAGGCGCCAGGCACGTCTCCCACACTCCCGCAGCCTGCTCCTTCCCGGGCGAGAAGGCTAGAAGCTGGGGAGCGCTGGGCGAGGCTCGCCCAGGACAGAGCAGCCTCTCGGCCGGGGCTCTGCGCTATCGCGCCTGGGCGCAGAGCTGGAGCTCCGCCGCTCTGGCAGCTCGCTCGGTCCTTCCCAGTAACAGGCCCGCAACCCCTCTCTTCTCTCCGGCGTGCTGGGAACTGGGCTTCCAGGCCTGGGCACAGAGCACTTGCCCAGAGCTCTCTGCTCAGGGACTGGTTCCCCTGCGCTGGGGCTGTGCTCTCCCTAGCCCAAACGCACCGGGGAGGGCCCCAAACCACATCCACACGACTCTACGCTGGGGGAGAGCTCCAGGGAAGCCCAGTCTGGCAGGCGCTTGCTGGGCACAGACGGAGTTTCCCTCTGGCTGTGGTGCTGCCTCCCCCAGCCAGGGGCCCTGGGACCCTGATCCCCTCCGCCCAGCGCTTAGTCTGGGCGGCCAAGCAACCGCTTGGGAAGGCAGCCCTGGGCGCTCTCTTTGCCTGACAAAGAGCTCTGCTTGCGGGAGGCTTTGGCAGTTTGCACACCCCCGGCCCCTGAGCCTTCTGCAAAGAGGCCTGGCTCCTAGGTCCAAAGGGAAGGCCAGAGCGGAGCTGAGGCCAGCCAGGTGCCAGGCACGTCTCCCACACTCCCACAGCCTGCTCCTTCCCGGGCGAGAAGGCTAGAAGCTGGGGAGCGCTGGGCGAGGCTCGCCCAGGCCAGAGCAGCCTCTCGGCCGGGGCTCTGCGCTATCGCGCCTGGGCGCAGAGCTGGAGCTCCGCCGCTCTGGCAGCTCGCTCGGTCCTTCCCAGTAACAGGCCCGCAACCCCTCTCTTCTCTCCGGCGTGCTGGGAACTGGGCTTCCAGGCCTGGGCACAGAGCACTTGCCCGGAGCTCTCTGCTCAGGGACTGGTTCCCCTGCGCTGGGGCAGTGCTCTCCCTAGCCCAAAGGCACCGGGGAGGGCCCCAAACCACATCCACACGACTCTACGCTGGGGGAGAGCTCCAGGGAAGCCCAGTCTGGCAGGCGCTTGCTGGGCACAAACGGAGGATCCCTCTGGCTGTGGTGCTGCCTCCCCCAGCCAGGGGCCCTGGGACCCTGATCCCCTCCGCCCAACGCTTAGTCTGGGCGGCCAAGCAACCGCTTGGGAAGGCAGCCCTGGGCGCTCTCTTTGCCTGACAAAGAGCTCTGCTTGCGGGAGGCTTTGGCAGTTTGCACACCCCCGGCCCCTGAGCCTTCTGCAAAGAGGCCTGGCTCCTAGGTCCAAAGGGAAGGCGAGAGCGGAGCTGAGGCCAGCCAGGCGCCAGGCACGTCTCCCACACTCCCGCAGCCTGCTCCTTCCCGGGCGAGAAGGCTAGAAGCTGGGGAGCGCTGGGCGAGGCTCGCCCAGGCCAGAGCAGCCTCTCGGCCGGGGCTCTGCGCTATCGCGCCTGGGCGCAGAGCTGGAGCTCCGCCGCTCTGGCAGCTCGCTCGGTCCTTCCCAGTAACAGGCCCGCAACCCCTCTCTTCTCTCCGGCGTGCTGGGAACTGGGCTTCCAGGCCTGGGCACAGAGCACTTGCCCGGAGCTCTCTGCTCAGGGACTGGTTCCCCTGCGCTGGGGCTGTGCTCTCCCTAGCCCAAACGCACCGGGGAGGGCCCCAAACCACATCCACACGACTCTACGCTGGGGGAGAGCTCCAGGGAAGCCCAGTCTGGCAGGCGCTTGCTGGGCACAAACGGAGGATCCCTCTGGCTGTGGTGCTGCCTCCCCCAGCCAGGGGCCCTGGGACCCTGATCCCCTCCGCCCAGCGCTTAGTCTGGGCGGCCAAGCAACCGCTTGGGAAGGCAGCCCTGGGCGCTCTCTTTGCCTGACAAAGAGCTCTGCTTGCGGGAGGCTTTGGCAGTTTGCACACCCCCGGCCCCTGAGCCTTCTGCAAAGAGGCCTGGCTCCTAGGTCCAAAGGGAAGGCCAGAGCGGAGCTGAGGCCAGCCAGGCGCCAGGCACGTCTCCCACACTCCCGCAGCCTGCTCCTTCCCGGGCGAGAAGGCTAGAAGCTGGGGAGCGCTGGGTGAGGCTCGCCCAGGCCAGAGCAGCCTCTCGGCCGGGGCTCTGCGCTATCGCGCCTGGGCGCAGAGCTGGAGCTCCGCCGCTCTGGCAGCTCGCTCGGTCCTTCCCAGGAACAGGCCCGCAACCCCTCTCTTCTCTCCGGCGTGCTGGGAACTGGGCTTCCAGGCCTGGGCACAGAGCACTTGCCCGGAGCTCTCTGCTCAGGGACTGGTTCCCCTGCGCTGGGGCTGTGCTCTCCCTAGCCCAAACGCACCGGGGAGGGCCCCAAACCACATCCACACGACTCTACGCTGGGGGAGAGCTCCAGGGAAGCCCAGTCTGGCAGGCGCTTGCTGGGCACAGACGGAGTTTCCCTCTGGCTGTGGTGCTGCCTCCCCCAGCCAGGGGCCCTGGGACCCTGATCCCCTCCGCCCAGCGCTTAGTCTGGGCGGCCAAGCAACCGCTTGGGAAGGCAGCCCTGGGCGCTCTCTTTGCCTGACAAAGAGCTCTGCTTGCGGGAGGCTTTGGCAGTTTGCACACCCCCGGCCCCTGAGCCTTCTGCAAAGAGGCCTGGCTCCTAGGTCCAAAGGGAAGGCCAGAGCGGAGCTGAGGCCAGCCAGGTGCCAGGCACGTCTCCCACACTCCCACAGCCTGCTCCTTCCCGGGCGAGAAGGCTAGAAGCTGGGGAGCGCTGGGCGAGGCTCGCCCAGGCCAGAGCAGCCTCTCGGCCGGGGCTCTGCGCTATCGCGCCTGGGCGCAGAGCTGGAGCTCCGCCGCTCTGGCAGCTCGCTCGGTCCTTCCCAGTAACAGGCCCGCAACCCCTCTCTTCTCTCCGGCGTGCTGGGAACTGGGCTTCCAGGCCTGGGCACAGAGCACTTGCCCGGAGCTCTCTGCTCAGGGACTGGTTCCCCTGCGCTGGGGCTGTGCTCTCCCTAGCCCAAACGCACCGGGGAGGGCCCCAAACCACATCCACACGACTCTACGCTGGGGGAGAGCTCCAGGGAAGCCCAGTCTGGCAGGCGCTTGCTGGGCACAAACGGAGGATCCCTCTGGCTGTGGTGCTGCCTCCCCCAGCCAGGGGCCCTGGGACCCTGATCCCCTCCGCCCAGCGCTTAGTCTGGGCGGCCAAGCAACCGCTTGGGAAGGCAGCCCTGGGCGCTCTCTTTGCCTGACAAAGAGCTCTGCTTGCGGGAGGCTTTGGCAGTTTGCACACCCCCGGCCCCTGAGCCTTCTGCAAAGAGGCCTGGCTCCTAGGTCCAAAGGGAAGGCCAGAGCGGAGCTGAGGCCAGCCAGGCGCCAGGCACGTCTCCCACACTCCCGCAGCCTGCTCCTTCCCGGGCGAGAAGGCTAGAAGCTGGGGAGCGCTGGGCGAGGCTCGCCCAGGACAGAGCAGCCTCTCGGCCGGGGCTCTGCGCTATCGCGCCTGGGCGCAGAGCTGGAGCTCCGCCGCTCTGGCAGCTCGCTCGGTCCTTCCCAGTAACAGGCCCGCAACCCCTCTCTTCTCTCCGGCGTGCTGGGAACTGGGCTTCCAGGCCTGGGCACAGAGCACTTGCCCAGAGCTCTCTGCTCAGGGACTGGTTCCCCTGCGCTGGGGCTGTGCTCTCCCTAGCCCAAACGCACCGGGGAGGGCCCCAAACCACATCCACACGACTCTACGCTGGGGGAGAGCTCCAGGGAAGCCCAGTCTGGCAGGCGCTTGCTGGGCACAGACGGAGTTTCCCTCTGGCTGTGGTGCTGCCTCCCCCAGCCAGGGGCCCTGGGACCCTGATCCCCTCCGCCCAGCGCTTAGTCTGGGCGGCCAAGCAACCGCTTGGGAAGGCAGCCCTGGGCGCTCTCTTTGCCTGACAAAGAGCTCTGCTTGCGGGAGGCTTTGGCAGTTTGCACACCCCCGGCCCCTGAGCCTTCTGCAAAGAGGCCTGGCTCCTAGGTCCAAAGGGAAGGCCAGAGCGGAGCTGAGGCCAGCCAGGTGCCAGGCACGTCTCCCACACTCCCACAGCCTGCTCCTTCCCGGGCGAGAAGGCTAGAAGCTGGGGAGCGCTGGGCGAGGCTCGCCCAGGCCAGAGCAGCCTCTCGGCCGGGGCTCTGCGCTATCGCGCCTGGGCGCAGAGCTGGAGCTCCGCCGCTCTGGCAGCTCGCTCGGTCCTTCCCAGTAACAGGCCCGCAACCCCTCTCTTCTCTCCGGCGTGCTGGGAACTGGGCTTCCAGGCCTGGGCACAGAGCACTTGCCCGGAGCTCTCTGCTCAGGGACTGGTTCCCCTGCGCTGGGGCTGTGCTCTCCCTAGCCCAAACGCACCGGGGAGGGCCCCAAACCACATCCACACGACTCTACGCTGGGGGAGAGCTCCAGGGAAGCCCAGTCTGGCAGGCGCTTGCTGGGCACAAACGGAGGATCCCTCTGGCTGTGGTGCTGCCTCCCCCAGCCAGGGGCCCTGGGACCCTGATCCCCTCCGCCCAACGCTTAGTCTGGGCGGCCAAGCAACCGCTTGGGAAGGCAGCCCTGGGCGCTCTCTTTGCCTGACAAAGAGCTCTGCTTGCGGGAGGCTTTGGCAGTTTGCACACCCCCGGCCCCTGAGCCTTCTGCAAAGAGGCCTGGCTCCTAGGTCCAAAGGGAAGGCGAGAGCGGAGCTGAGGCCAGCCAGGCGCCAGGCACGTCTCCCACACTCCCGCAGCCTGCTCCTTCCCGGGCGAGAAGGCTAGAAGCTGGGGAGCGCTGGGCGAGGCTCGCCCAGGCCAGAGCAGCCTCTCGGCCGGGGCTCTGCGCTATCGCGCCTGGGCGCAGAGCTGGAGCTCCGCCGCTCTGGCAGCTCGCTCGGTCCTTCCCAGTAACAGGCCCGCAACCCCTCTCTTCTCTCCGGCGTGCTGGGAACTGGGCTTCCAGGCCTGGGCACAGAGCACTTGCCCGGAGCTCTCTGCTCAGGGACTGGTTCCCCTGCGCTGGGGCTGTGCTCTCCCTAGCCCAAACGCACCGGGGAGGGCCCCAAACCACATCCACACGACTCTACGCTGGGGGAGAGCTCCAGGGAAGCCCAGTCTGGCAGGCGCTTGCTGGGCACAAACGGAGTTTCCCTCTGGCTGTGGTGCTGCCTCCCCCAGCCAGGGGCCTGGGACCCTGATCCCCTCCGCCCAGCGCTTAGTCTGGGCGGCCAAGCAACCGCTTGGGAAGGCAGCCCTGGGCGCTCTCTTTGCCTGACAAAGGGCTCTGCTTGCGGGAGGCTTTGGCAGTTTGCACACCCCCGGCCCCTGAGCCTTCTGCAAAGAGGCCTGGCTCCTAGGTCCAAAGGGAAGGCGAGAGCAGAGCTGAGGCCAGCCAGGCGCCAGGCACGTCTCCCACATTCCCGCAACCTGCTCCTTCCCGGGCGAGAAGGCTAGAAGCTGGGGAGCGCTGGGCGAGGCTCGCCCAGGCCAGAGCAGCCTCTCGGCCGGGGCTCTGCGCTATCGCGCCTGGGCGCAGAGCTGGAGCTCCGCCGCTCTGGCAGCTCGCTCGGTCCTTCCCAGTAACAGGCCCGCAACCCCTCTCTTCTCTCCGGCGTGCTGGGAACTGGGCTTCCAGGCCTGGGCACAGAGCACTTGCCCAGAGCTCTCTGCTCAGGGACTGGTTCCCCTGCGCTGGGGCTGTGCTCTCCCTAGCCCAAACGCACCGGGGAGGGCCCCAAACCACATCCACACGACTCTACGCTGGGGGAGAGCTCCAGGGAAGCCCAGTCTGGCAGGCGCTTGCTGGGCACAAACGGAGTTTCCCTCTGGCTGTGGTGCTGCCTCCCCCAGCCAGGGGCCCTGGGACCCTGATCCCCTCCACCCAGCGCTTAGTCTGGGCGGCAAAGCAACCGCTTGGGAATGCAGCCCTGGGCACTCTCTTTGCCTGACAAAGAGCTCTGCTTGCGGGAGGCTTTGGCAGTTTGCACACCCCCGGCCCCTGAGCCTTCTGCAAAGAGGCCTGGCTCCTAGGTCCAAAGGGAAGGCCAGAGCGGAGCTGAGGCCAGCCAGGCGCCAGGCACGTCTCCCACACTCCCGCAGCCTGCTCCTTCCCGGGCGAGAACGCTAGAAGCTGGGGAGCGCTGGGCGAGGCTCGCCCGGGCCAGAGCAGCCTCTTGGCCGGGGCTCTGCGCTACCGCGCCTGTGCGCAGAGCTGGAGCTCCGCCGCTCTGGCAGCTCGCTCGGTCCTTCCCAGTAACAGGCCCGCAACCCCTCTCTTCTCTCCGGCGTGCTGGGAACTGGGCTTCCAGGCCTGGGCACAGAGCACTTGCCCGGAGCTCTCTGCTCAGGGACTGGTTCCTCTGCGCTGGGGCTGTGCTCTCCCTAGCCCAAACGCACCGGGGAGGGCCCCAAACCACATCCACACGACTCTACGCTGGGGGAGAGCTCCAGGGAAGCCCAGTCTGGCAGGCGCTTGCTGGGCACAAACGGAGTTTCCCTCTGGCTGTGGTGCTGCCTCCCCCAGCCAGGGGCCCTGGGACCCTGATCCCCTCCGCCCAGCGCTTAGTCTGGGCGGCCAAGCAACCGCTTGGGAAGGCAGCCCTGGGCGCTCTCTTTGCCTGACAAAGGGCTCTGCTTGCGGGAGGCTTTGGCAGTTTGCACACCCCCGGCCCCTGAGCCTTCTGCAAAGAGGCCTGGCTCCTAGGTCCAAAGGGAAGGCGAGAGCGGAGCTGAGGCCAGCCAGGCGCCAGGCACGTCTCCCACACTCCCGCAGCCTGCTCCTTCCCGGGCGAGAAGGCTAGAAGCTGCGGAGCGCGGGGCGAGGCTCGCCCAGGCCAGAGCAGCCTCTCGGCCGGGGCTCTGCGCTTTCGCACCTGGGCGCAGAGCTGGAGCTCCGCCGCTCTGGCAGCTCGCTCGGTCCTTCCCAGTAACAGGCCCGCAACCCCTCTCTTCTCTCCGGCGTGCTGGGAACTGGGCTTCCAGGCCTGGGCACAGAGCACTTGCCCGGAGCTCTCTGCTCAGGGACTGGTTCCCCTGCGCTGGGGCTGTGCTCTCCCTAGCCCAAACGCACCGGGGAGGGCCCCAAACCACATCCACACGACTCTACGCTGGGGGAGAGCTCCAGGGAAGCCCAGTCTGGCAGGCGCTTGCTGGGCACAAACGGAGTTTCCCTCTGGCTGTGGTGCTGCCTCCCCCAGCCAGGGGCCCTGGGACCCTGATCCCCTCCGCCCAGCGCTTAGTCTGGGCGGCCAAGCAACCGCTTGGGAAGGCAGCCCTGGGCGCTCTCTTTGCCTGACAAAGAGCTCTGCTTGCGGGAGGCTTTGGCAGTTTGCACACCCCCGGCCCCTGAGCCTTCTGCAAAGAGGCCTGGCTCCTAGGTCCAAAGGGAAGGCCAGAGCGGAGCTGAGGCCAGCCAGGCGCCAGGCACGTCTCCCACACTCCCGCAGCCTGCTCCTTCCCGGGCGAGAAGGCTAGAAGCTGGGGAGCGCTGGGCGAGGCTCGCCCAGGCCAGAGCAGCCTCTCGGCCGGGGCTCTGCGCTATCGCGCCTGGGCGCAGAGCTGGAGCTCCGCCGCTCTGGCAGCTCGCTCGGTCCTTCCCAGTAACAGGCCCGCAACCCCTCTCTTCTCTCCGGCGTGCTGGGAACTGGGCTTCCAGGCCTGGGCACAGAGCACTTGCCCGGAGCTCCCTGCTCAGGGACTGGTTCCCCTGCGCTGGGGCTGTGCTCTCCCTAGCCCAAACGCACCGGGCAGGGCCCCAAACCACATCCACACGACTCTACGCTGGGGGAGAGCTCCAGGGAAGCCCAGTCTGGCAGGCGCTTGCTGGGCACAAACGGAGTTTCCCTCTGGCTGTGGTGCTGCCTCCCCCAGCCAGGGGCCCTGGGACCCTGATCCCCTCCACCCAGCGCTTAGTCTGGGCGGCAAAGCAACCGCTTGGGAATGCAGCCCTGGGCGCTCTCTTTGCCTGACAAAGAGCTCTGCTTGCGGGAGGCTTTGGCAGTTTGCACACCCCCGGCCCCTGAGCCTTCTGCAAAGAGGCCTGGCTCCTAGGTCCAAAGGGAAGGCCAGAGCGGAGCTGAGGCCAGCCAGGCGCCAGGCACGTCTCCCACACTCCCGCAGCCTGCTCATTCCCGGGCGAGAACGCTAGAAGCTGGGGAGCGCTGGGCGAGGCTCGCCCGGGCCAGAGCAGCCTCTTGGCCGGGGCTCTGCACTACCGCGCCTGTGCGCAGAGCTGGAGCTCCGCCGCTCTGGCAGCTCGCTCGGTCCTTCCCAGTAACAGGCCCGCAACCCCTCTCTTCTCTCCGGCGTGCTGGGAACTGGGCTTCCAGGCCTGGGCACAGAGCACTTGCCCGGAGCTCTCTGCTCAGGGACTGGTTCCTCTGCGCTGGGGCTGTGCTCTCCCTAGCCCAAACGCACCGGGGAGGGCCCCAAACCACATCCACACGACTCTACGCTGGGGGAGAGCTCCAGGGAAGCCCAGTCTGGCAGGCGCTTGCTGGGCACAAACGGAGTTTCCCTCTGGCTGTGGTGCTGCCTCCCCCAGCCAGGGGCCCTGGGACCCTGATCCCCTCCGCCCAGCGCTTAGTCTGGGCGGCCAAGCAACCGCTTGGGAAGGCAGCCCTGGGCGCTCTCTTTGCCTGACAAAGGGCTCTGCTTGCGGGAGGCTTTGGCAGTTTGCACACCCCCGGCCCCTGAGCCTTCTGCAAAGAGGCCTGGCTCCTAGGTCCAAAGGGAAGGCGAGAGCGGAGCTGAGGCCAGCCAGGCGCCAGGCACGTCTCCCACATTCCCGCAGCCTGCTCCTTCCCGGGCGAGAAGGCTAGAAGCTGCGGAGCGCGGGGCGAGGCTCGCCCAGGCCAGAGCAGCCTCTCGGCCGGGGCTCTGCGCTTTCGCACCTGGGCGCAGAGCTGGAGCTCCGCCGCTCTGGCAGCTCGCTCGGTCCTCCTCAGTAACAGGCCCGCAACCCCTCTCTTCTCTCCGGCGTGCTGGGAACTGGGCTTCCAGGCCTGGGCACAGAGCACTTGCCCGGAGCTCTCTGCTCAGGGACTGGTTCCCCTGCGCTGGGGCTGTGCTCTCCCTAGCCCAAACGCACCGGGGAGGGCCCCAAACAACATCCACACGACTCTACGCTGGGGGAGAGCTCCAGGGAAGCCCAGTCTGGCAGGCGCTTGCTGGGCACAAACGGAGTTTCCCTCTGGCTGTGGTGCTGCCTCCCCCAGCCAGGGGCCCTGGGACCCTGATCCCCTCCGCCCAGCGCTTAGTCTGGGCGGCCAAGCAACCGCTTGGGAAGGCAGCCCTGGGCGCTCTCTTTGCCTGACAAAGAGCTCTGCTTGCGGGAGGCTTTGGCAGTTTGCACACCCCCGGCCCCTGAGCCTTCTGCAAAGAGGCCTGGCTCCTAGGTCCAAAGGGAAGGCCAGAGCGGAGCTGAGGCCAGCCAGGCGCCAGGCACGTCTCCCACACTCCCGCAGCCTGCTCCTTCCCGGGCGAGAAGGCTAGAAGCTGGGGAGCGCTGGGCGAGGCTCGCCCAGGCCAGAGCAGCCTCTCGGCCGGGGCTCTGCGCTATCGCGCCTGGGCGCAGAGCTGGAGCTCCGCCGCTCTGGCAGCTCGCTCGGTCCTTCCCAGTAACAGGCCCGCAACCCCTCTCTTCTCTCCGGCGTGCTGGGAACTGGGCTTCCAGGCCTGGGCACAGAGCACTTGCCCGGAGCTCTCTGCTCAGGGACTGGTTCCCCTGCGCTGGGGCTGTGCTCTCCCTAGCCCAAACGCACCGGGGAGGGCCCCAAACCACATCCACACGACTCTACGCTGGGGGAGAGCTCCAGGGAAGCCCAGTCTGGCAGGCGCTTGCTGGGCACAAACGGAGTTTCCCTCTGGCTGTGGTGCTGCCTCACCCAGCCAGGGGCCCTGGGACCCTGATCCCCTCCGCCCAGCGCTTAGTCTGGGCGGCCAAGCAACCGCTTGGGAAGGCAGCCCTGGGCGCTCTCTTTGCCTGACAAAGAGCTCTGCTTGCGGGAGGCTTTGGCAGTTTGCACACCCCCGGCCCCTGAGCCTTCTGCAAAGAGGCCTGGCTCCTAGGTCCAAAGGGAAGGCGAGAGCGGAGCTGAGGCCAGCCAGGCGCCAGGCACGTCTCCCACACTCCCGCAGCCTGCTCCTTCCCGGGCGAGAAGGCTAGAAGCTGGGGAGCGCTGGGCGAGGCTCGCCCAGGCCAGAGCAGCCTCTCGGCCGGGGCTCTGCGCTATCGCGCCTGGGCGCAGAGCTGGAGCTCCGCCGCTCTGGCAGCTCGCTCGGTCCTTCCCAGTAACAGTCCGCAACCCCTCTCTTCTCTCCGGCGTGCTGGGAACTGGGCTTCCAGGCCTGGGCACAGAGCACTTGCCCGGAGCTCTCTGCTCAGGGACTGGTTCCCCTGCGCTGGGGCTGTGCTCTCCCTAGCCCAAACGCACCGGGGAAGGCCCCAAATCACATCCACACGACTCTACGCTGGGGGAGAGCTCCAGGGAAGCCCAGTCTGGCAGGCGCTTGCTGGGCACAAACGGAGTTTCCCTCTGGCTGTGGTGCTGCCTCCCCCAGCCAGGGGCCCTGGGACCCTGATCCCCTCCGCCCAGCGCTTAGTCTGGGCGGCCAAGCAACCGCTTGGGAAGGCAGCCCTGGGCGCTCTCTTTGCCTGACAAAGGGCTCTGCTTGCGGGAGGCTTTGGCAGTTTGCACACCCCCGGCCCCTGAGCCTTCTGCAAAGAGGCCTGGCTCCTAGGTCCAAAGGGAAGGCGAGAGCGGAGCTGAGGACAGCCAGGCGCCAGGCACGTCTCCCACACTCCCGCAGCCTGCTCCTTCCCGGGCGAGAAGGCTAGAAGCTGCGGAGCGCTGGGCGAGGCTCGCCCAGGCCAGAGCAGCCTCTCGGCCGGGGCTCTGCGCTATCGCACCTGGGCGCAGAGCTGGAGCTCCGCCGCTCTGGCAGCTCGCTCGGTCCTTCCCAGTAACAGGCCCGCAACCCCTCTCTTCTCTCCGGCGTGCTGGGAACCGGGCTTCCAGGCCTGGGCACAGAGCACTTGCCCGGAGCTCTCTGCTCAGGGACTGGTTCCCCTGCGCTGGGGCTGTGCTCTCCCTAGCCCAAACGCACCGGGGAGGGCCCCAAACCACATCCACACGACTCTACGCTGGGGGAGAGCTCCAGGGAAGCCCAGTCTGGCAGGCGCTTGCTGGGCACAAACGGAGTTTCCCTCTGGCTGTGGTGCTGCCTCCCCCAGCCAGGGGCCCTGGGACCCTGATCCCCTCCGCCCAGCGCTTAGTCTGGGCGGCCAAGCAACCGCTTGGGAAGGCAGCCCTGGGCGCTCTCTTTGCCTGACAAAGAGCTCTGCTTGCGGGAGGCTTTGGCAGTTTGCACACCCCCGGCCCCTGAGCCTTCTGCAAAGAGGCCTGGCTCCTAGGTCCAAAGGGAAGGCCAGAGCGGAGCTGAGGCCAGCCAGGCGCCAGGCACGTCTCCCACACTCCCGCAGCCTGCTCCTTCCCGGGCGAGAAGGCTAGAAGCTGGGGAGCGCTGGGCGAGGCTCGCCCAGGCCAGAGCAGCCTCTCGGCCGGGGCTCTGCGCTATCGCGCCTGTGCGCAGAGCTGGAGCTCCGCCGCTCTGGCAGCTCGCTCGGTCCTTCCCAGTAACAGGCCCGCAACCCCTCTCTTCTCTCCGGCGTGCTGGGAACTGGGCTTCCAGGCCTGGGCACAGAGCACTTGCCCGGAGCTCTCTGCTCAGGGACTGGTTCCCCTGCGCTGGGGCTGTGCTCTCCCTAGCCCAAACGCACCGGGGAGGGCCCCAAACCACATCCACACGACTCTACGCTGGGGGAGAGCTCCAGGGAAGCCCAGTCTGGCAGGCGCTTGCTGGGCACAAACGGAGTTTCCCTCTGGCTGTGGTGCTGCCTCCCCCAGCCAGGGGCCCTGGGACCCTGATCCCCTCCGCCCAGCGCTTAGTCTGGGCGGCCAAGCAACCGCTTGGGAAGGCAGCCCTGGGCGCTCTCTTTGCCTGACAAAGAGCTCTGCTTGCGGGAGGCTTTGGCAGTTTGCACACCCCCGGCCCCTGAGCCTTCTGCAAAGAGGCCTGGCTCCTAGGTCCAAAGGGAAGGCCAGAGCGGAGCTGAGGCCAGCCAGGCGCCAGGCACGTCTCCCACACTCCCGCAGCCTGCTCCTTCCCGGGCGAGAACGCTAGAAGCTGGGGAGCGCTGGGCGAGGCTCGCCCAGGCCAGAGCAGCCTCTCGGCCGGGGCTCTGCGCTATCGCGCCTGGGCGCAGAGCTGGAGCTCCGCCGCTCTGGCAGCTCGCTCGGTCCTTCCCAGTAACAGGCCCGCAACCCCTCTCTTCTCTCCGGCGTGCTGGGAACCGGGCTTCCAGGCCTGGGCACAGAGCACTTGCCCGGAGCTCCCTGCTCAGGGACTGGTTCCCCTGCGCTGGGGCTGTGCTCTCCCTAGCCCAAACGCACCGGGGAGGGCCCCAAACCACATCCACACGACTCTACGCTGGGGGAGAGCTCCAGGGAAGCCCAGTCTGGCAGGCGCTTGCTGGGCACAAACGGAGTTTCCCTCTGGCTGTGGTGCTGCCTCCCCCAGCCAGGGGCCCTGGGACCCTAATCCCCTCCGCCCAGCGCTTAGTCTGGGCGGCCAAGCAACCGCTTGGGAATGCAGCCCTGGGCGCTCTCTTTGCCTGACAAAGAGCTCTGCTTGCGGGAGGCTTTGGCAGTTTGCACACCCCCGGCCCCTGAGCCTTCTGCAAAGAGGCCTGGCTCCTAGGTCCAAAGGGAAGGCCAGAGCGGAGCTGAGGCCAGCCAGGCGCCAGGCACGTCTCCCACACTCCCGCAGCCTGCTCCTTCCCGGGCGAGAAGGCTAGAAGCTGGGGAGCGCTGGGCGAGGCTCGCCCAGGCCAGAGCAGCCTCTCGGCCGGGGCTCTGCGCTATCGCGCCTGGGCGCAGAGCTGGAGCTCCGCCGCTCTGGCAGCTCGCTCGGTCCTTCCCAGTAACAGGCCCGCAACCCCTCTCTTCTCTCCGGCGTGCTGGGAACTGGGCTTCCAGGCCTGGGCACAGAGCACTTGCCCGGAGCTCTCTGCTCAGGGACTGGTTCCCCTGCGCTGGGGCTGTGCTCTCCCTAGCCCAAACGCACCGGGGAGGGCCCCAAACCACATCCACACGACTCTACGCTGGGGGAGAGCTCCAGGGAAGCCCAGTCTGGCAGGCGCTTGCTGGGCACAAACGGAGTTTCCCTCTGGCTGTGGTGCTGCCTCCCCCAGCCAGGGGCCCTGGGACCCTGATCCCCTCCGCCCAGCGCTTAGTCTGGGCGGCCAAGCAACCGCTTGGGAATGCAGCCCTGGGCGCTCTCTTTGCCTGACAAAGAGCTCTGCTTGCGGGAGGCTTTGGTAGTTTGCACACCCCCGGCCCTTGAGCCTTCTGCAAAGAGGCCTGGCTCCTAGGTCCAAAGGGAAGGCCAGAGCGGAGCTGAGGCCAGCCAGGCGCCAGGCACGTCTCCCACACTCCCGCAGCCTGCTCCTTCCCGGGCGAGAAGGCTAGAAGCTGGGAAGCGCTGGGCGAGGCTCGCCCAGGCCAGAGCAGCCTCTCGGCCGGGGCTCTGCGCTATCGCGCCTGGGCGCAGAGCTGGAGCTCCGCCGCTCTGGCAGCTCGCTCGGTCCTTCCCAGTAACAGGCCCGCAACCCCTCTCTTCTCTCCGGCGTGCTGGGAACCGGGCTTCCAGGCCTGGGCCCAGAGCACTTGCCCAGAGCTCCCTGCTCAGGGACTGGTTCCCCTGCGCTGGGGCTGTGCTCTCCCTAGCCCAAACGCACCGGGGAGGGCCCCAAACCACATCCACACGACTCTACGCTGGGGGAGAGCTCCAGGGAAGCCCAGTCTGGCAGGCGCTTGCTGGGCACAAACGGAGTTTCCCTCTGGCTGTGGTGCTGCCTCCCCCAGCCAGGGGCCCTGGGACCCTAATCCCCTCCGCCCAGCGCTTAGTCTGGGCGGCCAAGCAACCGCTTGGGAATGCAGCCCTGGGCGCTCTCTTTGCCTGACAAAGAGCTCTGCTTGCGGGAGGCTTTGGCAGTTTGCACACCCCGGGCCCCTGAGCCTTCTGCAAAGAGGCCTGGCTCCTAGGTCCAAAGGGAAGGCCAGAGCGGAGCTGAGGCCAGCCAGGCGCCAGGCACGTCTCCCACACTCCCGCAGCCTGCTCCTTCCCGGGCGAGAAGGCTAGAAGCTGGGGAGCGCTGGGCGAGGCTCGCCCAGGCCAGAGCAGCCTCTCGGCCGGGGCTCTGCGCTATCGCGCCTGGGCGCAGAGCTGGAGCTCCGCCGCTCTGGCAGCTCGCTCGGTCCTTCCCAGTAACAGGCCCGCAACCCCTCTCTTCTCTCCGGCGTGCTGGGAACTGGGCTTCCAGGCCTGGGCACAGAGCACTTGCCCGGAGCTCTCTGCTCAGGGACTGGTTCCCCTGCGCTGGGGCTGTGCTCTCCCTAGCCCAAACGCACCGGGGAGGGCCCCAAACCACATCCACACGACTCTACGCTGGGGGAGAGCTCCAGGGAAGCCCAGTCTGGCAGGCGCTTGCTGGGCACAAACGGAGTTTCCCTCTGGCTGTGGTGCTGCCTCCCCCAGCCAGGGGCCCTGGGACCCTGATCCCCTCCGCCCAGCGCTTAGTCTGGGCGGCCAAGCAACCGCTTGGGAAGGCAGCCCTGGGCGCTCTCTTTGCCTGACAAAGAGCTCTGCCTGCGGGAGGCTTTGGCAGTTTGCACACCCCCGGCCCCTGAGCCTTCTGCAAAGAGGCCTGGCTCCTAGGTCCAAAGGGAAGGCCAGAGCGGAGCTGAGGCCAGCCAGGCGCCAGGCACGTCTCCCACACTCCCGCAGCCTGCTCCTTCCCGGGCGAGAAGGCTAGAAGCTGGGGAGCGCTGGGCGAGGCTCGCCCAGGCCAGAGCAGCCTCTCGGCCGGGGCTCTGCGCTATCGCGCCTGGGCGCAGAGCTGGAGCTCCGCCGCTCTGGCAGCTCGCTCGGTCCTTCCCAGTAACAGGCCCGCAACCCCTCTCTTCTCTCCGGCGTGCTGGGAACCGGGCTTCCAGGCCTGGGCACAGAGCACTTGCCCGGAGCTCTCTGCTCAGGGACTGGTTCCCCTGCGCTGGGGCTGTGCTCTCCATAGCCCAAACGCACCGGGGAAGGCCCCAAACCACATCCACACGACTCTACGCTGGGGGAGAGCTCCAGGGAAGCCCAGTCTGGCAGGCGCTTGCTGGGCACAAACGGAGGATCCCTCTGGCTGTGGTGCTGCCTCCCCCAGCCAGGGGCCCTGGGACCCTGATCCCCTCCGCCCAGCGCTTAGTCTGGGCGGCCAAGCAACCGCTTGGGAAGGCAGCCCTGGGCGCTCTCTTTGCCTGACAAAGAGCTCTGCTTGCGGGAGGCTTTGGCAGTTTGCACACCCCCGCCCCTGAGCCTTCTGCAAAGAGGCCTGGCTCCTAGGTCCAAAGGGAAGGCCAGAGCGGAGCTGAGGCCAGCCAGGCGCCAGGCACGTCTCCCACACTCCCGCAGCCTGCTCCTTCCCGGGCGAGAACGCTAGAAGCTGGGGAGCGCTGGGCGAGGCTCGCCCAGGCCAGAGCAGCCTCTCGGCCGGGACTCTGCGCTATCGCGCCTGGGCGCAGAGCTGGAGCTCCGCCGCTCTGGCAGCTCGCTCGGTCCTTCCCAGTAACAGGCCCGCAACCCCTCTCTTCTCTCCGGCGTGCTGGGAACTGGGCTTCCAGGCCTGGGCACAGAGCACTTGCCCGGAGCTCTCTGCTCAAGGACTGGTTCCCCTGCGCTGGGGCTGTGCTCTCCCTAGCCCAAACGCACCGGGGAGGGCCCCAAACCACATCCACACGACTCTACGCTGGGGGAGAGCTCCAGGGAAGCCCAGTCTGGCAGGCGCTTGCTGGGCACAAACGGAGGATCCCTCTGGCTGTGGTGCTGCCTCCCCCAGCCAGGGGCCCTGGGACCCTGATCCCCTCCGCCCAGCGCTTAGTCTGGGCGGCCAAGCAACCGCTTGGGAATGCAGCCCAGGGCGCTCTCTTTGCCTGACAAAGAGCTCTGCTTGCGGGAGGCTTTGGCAGTTTGCACACCCCCGGCCCCTGAGCCTTCTGCAAAGAGGCCTGGCTCCTAGGTCCAAAGGGAAGACCAGAGCGGAGCTGAGGCCAGCCAGGCGCCAGGCACGTCTCCCACACTCCCGCAGCCTGCTCCTTCCCGGGCGAGAAGGCTAGAAGCTGGGGAGCGCTGGGCGAGGCTCGCCCAGGCCAGAGCAGCCTCTCGGCCGGGGCTCTGCGCTATCGCGCCTGGGCGCAGAGCTGGAGCTCCGCCGCTCTGGCAGCTCGCTCGGTCCTTCCCAGTAACAGGCCCGCAACCCCTCTCTTCTCTCCGGTGTGCTGGGAACTGGGCTTCGAGGCCTGGGCACAGAGCACTTGCCCGGAGCTCCCTGCTCAGGGACTGGTTCCCCTGCGCTGGGGCTGTGCTCTCCCTAGCCCAAACGCACCGGGGAGGGCCCCAAACCACATCCACACGACTCTACGCTGGGGGAGAGCTCCAGGGAAGCCCAGTCTGGCAGGCGCTTGCTGGGCACAAACGGAGTTTCCCTCTGGCTGTGGTGCTGCCTCCCCCAGCCAGGGGCCCTGGGACCCTGATCCCCTCCGCCCAGCGCTTAGTCTGGGCGGCCAAGCAACCGCTTGGGAAGGCAGCCCTGGGCGCTCTCTTTGCCTGACAAAGAGCTCTGCCTGCGGGAGGCTTTGGCAGTTTGCACACCCCCGGCCCCTGAGCCTTCTGCAAAGAGGCCTGGCTCCTAGGTCCAAAGGGAAGGCCAGAGCGGAGCTGAGGCCAGCCAGGCGCCAGGCACGTCTCCCACACTCCCGCAGCCTGCTCCTTCCCGGGCGAGAAGGCTAGAAGCTGGGGAGCGCTGGGCGAGGCTCGCCCAGGCCAGAGCAGCCTCTCGGCCGGGGCTCTGCGCTATCGCGCCTGGGCGCAGAGCTGGAGCTCCGCCGCTCTGGCAGCTCGCTCGGTCCTTCCCAGTAACAGGCCCGCAACCCCTCTCTTCTCTCCGGCGTGCTGGGAACCGGGCTTCCAGGCCTGGGCACAGAGCACTTGCCCGGAGCTCTCTGCTCAGGGACTGGTTCCCCTGCGCTGGGGCTGTGCTCTCCATAGCCCAAACGCACCGGGGAAGGCCCCAAACCACATCCACACGACTCTACGCTGGGGGAGAGCTCCAGGGAAGCCCAGTCTGGCAGGCGCTTGCTGGGCACAAACGGAGGATCCCTCTGGCTGTGGTGCTGCCTCCCCCAGCCAGGGGCCCTGGGACCCTGATCCCCTCCGCCCAGCGCTTAGTCTGGGCGGCCAAGCAACCGCTTGGGAAGGCAGCCCTGGGCGCTCTCTTTGCCTGACAAAGAGCTCTGCTTGCGGGAGGCTTTGGCAGTTTGCACACCCCCGCCCCTGAGCCTTCTGGAAAGAGGCCTGGCTCCTAGGTCCAAAGGGAAGGCCAGAGCGGAGCTGAGGCCAGCCAGGCGCCAGGCACGTCTCCCACACTCCCGCAGCCTGCTCCTTCCCGGGCGAGAACGCTAGAAGCTGGGGAGCGCTGGGCGAGGCTCGCCCAGGCCAGAGCAGCCTCTCGGCCGGGACTCTGCGCTATCGCGCCTGGGCGCAGAGCTGGAGCTCCGCCGCTCTGGCAGCTCGCTCGGTCCTTCCCAGTAACAGGCCCGCAACCCCTCTCTTCTCTCCGGCGTGCTGGGAACTGGGCTTCCAGGCCTGGGCACAGAGCACTTGCCCGGAGCTCTCTGCTCAGGGACTGGTTCCCCTGCGCTGGGGCTGTGCTCTCCCTAGCCCAAACGCACCGGGGAGGGCCCCAAACCACATCCACACGACTCTACGCTGGGGGAGAGCTCCAGGGAAGCCCAGTCTGGCAGGCGCTTGCTGGGCACAAACGGAGGATCCCTCTGGCTGTGGTGCTGCCTCCCCCAGCCAGGGGCCCTGGGACCCTGATCCCCTCCGCCCAGCGCTTAGTCTGGGCGGCCAAGCAACCGCTTGGGAATGCAGCCCAGGGCGCTCTCTTTGTCTGACAAAGAGCTCTGCTTGCGGGAGGCTTTGGCAGTTTGCACACCCCCGGCCCCTGAGCCTTCTGCAAAGAGGCCTGGCTCCTAGGTCCAAAGGGAAGACCAGAGCGGAGCTGAGGCCAGCCAGGCGCCAGGCACGTCTCCCACACTCCCGCAGCCTGCTCCTTCCCGGGCGAGAAGGCTAGAAGCTGGGGAGCGCTGGGCGAGGCTCGCCCAGGCCAGAGCAGCCTCTCGGCCGGGGCTCTGCGCTATCGCGCCTGGGCGCAGAGCTGGAGCTCCGCCGCTCTGGCAGCTCGCTCGGTCCTTCCCAGTAACAGGCCCGCAACCCCTCTCTTCTCTCCGGCGTGCTGGGAACTGGGCTTCCAGGCCTGGGCACAGAGCACTTGCCCGGAGCTCTCTGCTCAGGGACTGGTTCCCCTGCGCTGGGGCTGTGCTCTCCCTAGCCCAAACGCACCGGGGAGGGCCCCAAACCACATCCACACGACTCTACGCTGGGGGAGAGCTCCAGGGAAGCCCAGTCTGGCAGGCGCTTGCTGGGCACAAACGGAGTTTCCCTCTGGCTGTGGTGCTGCCTCCCCCAGCCAGGGGCCCTGGGACCCTGATCCCCTCCGCCCAGCGCTTAGTCTGGGCGGCCAAGCAACCGCTTGGGAAGGCAGCCCTGGGCGCTCTCTTTGCCTGACAAAGAGCTCTGCTTGCGGGAGGCTTTGGCAGTTTGCACACCCCCGGCCCCTGAGCCTTCTGCAAAGAGGCCTGGCTCCTAGGTCCAAAGGGAAGGCCAGAGCGGAGCTGAGGCCAGCCAGGCGCCAGGCACGTCTCCCACACTCCCGCAGCCTGCTCCTTCCCGGGCGAGAAGGCTAGAAGCTGGGGAGCGCTGGGCGAGGCTCGCCCAGGCCAGAGCAGCCTCTCGGCCGGGGCTCTGCGCTATCGCGCCTGGGCGCAGAGCTGGAGCTCCGCCGCTCTGGCAGCTCGCTCGGTCCTTCCCAGTAACAGGCCCGCAACCCCTCTCTTCTCTCCGGCGTGCTGGGAACCGGGCTTCCAGGCCTGGGCACAGAGCACTTGCCCGGAGCTCTCTGCTCAGGGACTGGTTCCCCTGCGCTGGGGCTGTGCTCTCCATAGCCCAAACGCACCGGGGAAGGCCCCAAACCACATCCACACGACTCTACGCTGGGGGAGAGCTCCAGGGAAGCCCAGTCTGGCAGGCGCTTGCTGGGCACAAACGGAGGATCCCTCTGGCTGTGGTGCTGCCTCCCCCAGCCAGGGGCCCTGGGACCCTGATCCCCTCCGCCCAGCGCTTAGTCTGGGCGGCCAAGCAACCGCTTGGGAAGGCAGCCCTGGGCGCTCTCTTTGCCTGACAAAGAGCTCTGCTTGCGGGAGGCTTTGGCAGTTTGCACACCCCCGCCCCTGAGCCTTCTGCAAAGAGGCCTGGCTCCTAGGTCCAAAGGGAAGGCCAGAGCGGAGCTGAGGCCAGCCAGGCGCCAGGCACGTCTCCCACACTCCCGCAGCCTGCTCCTTCCCGGGCGAGAACGCTAGAAGCTGGGGAGCGCTGGGCGAGGCTCGCCCAGGCCAGAGCAGCCTCTCGGCCGGGACTCTGCGCTATCGCGCCTGGGCGCAGAGCTGGAGCTCCGCCGCTCTGGCAGCTCGCTCGGTCCTTCCCAGTAACAGGCCCGCAACCCCTCTCTTCTCTCCGGCGTGCTGGGAACTGGGCTTCCAGGCCTGGGCACAGAGCACTTGCCCGGAGCTCTCTGCTCAGGGACTGGTTCCCCTGCGCTGGGGCTGTGCTCTCCCTAGCCCAAACGCACCGGGGAGGGCCCCAAACCACATCCACACGACTCTACGCTGGGGGAGAGCTCCAGGGAAGCCCAGTCTGGCAGGCGCTTGCTGGGCACAAACGGAGGATCCCTCTGGCTGTGGTGCTGCCTCCCCCAGCCAGGGGCCCTGGGACCCTGATCCCCTCCGCCCAGCGCTTAGTCTGGGCGGCCAAGCAACCGCTTGGGAATGCAGCCCAGGGCGCTCTCTTTGCCTGACAAAGAGCTCTGCTTGCGGGAGGCTTTGGCAGTTTGCACACCCCCGGCCCCTGAGCCTTCTGCAAAGAGGCCTGGCTCCTAGGTCCAAAGGGAAGACCAGAGCGGAGCTGAGGCCAGCCAGGCGCCAGGCACGTCTCCCACACTCCCGCAGCCTGCTCCTTCCCGGGCGAGAAGGCTAGAAGCTGGGGAGCGCTGGGCGAGGCTCGCCCAGGCCAGAGCAGCCTCTCGGCCGGGGCTCTGCGCTATCGCGCCTGGGCGCAGAGCTGGAGCTCCGCCGCTCTGGCAGCTCGCTCGGTCCTTCCCAGTAACAGGCCCGCAACCCCTCTCTTCTCTCCGGTGTGCTGGGAACTGGGCTTCGAGGCCTGGGCACAGAGCACTTGCCCGGAGCTCTCTGCTCAGGGACTGGTTCCCCTGCGCTGGGGCTGTGCTCTCCCTAGCCCAAACGCACCGGGGAGGGCCCCAAACCACATCCACACGACTCTACGCTGGGGGAGAGCTCCAGGGAAGCCCAGTCTGGCAGGCGCTTGCTGGGCACAAACGGAGTTTCCCTCTGGCTGTGGTGCTGCCTCCCCCAGCCAGGGGCCCTGGGACCCTGATCCCCTCCGCCCAGCGCTTAGTCTGGGCGGCCAAGCAACCGCTTGGGAAGGCAGCCCTGGGCGCTCTCTTTGCCTGACAAAGAGCTCTGCCTGCGGGAGGCTTTGGCAGTTTGCACACCCCCGGCCCCTGAGCCTTCTGCAAAGAGGCCTGGCTCCTAGGTCCAAAGGGAAGGCCAGAGCGGAGCTGAGGCCAGCCAGGCGCCAGGCACGTCTCCCACACTCCCGCAGCCTGCTCCTTCCCGGGCGAGAAGGCTAGAAGCTGGGGAGCGCTGGGCGAGGCTCGCCCAGGCCAGAGCATCCTCTCGGCCGGGGCTCGGCGCTATCGCGCCTGGGCGCAGAGCTGGAGCTCCGCCGCTCTGGCAGCTCGCTCGGTCCTTCCCAGTAACAGGCCCGCAACCCCTCTCTTCTCTCCGGCGTGCTGGGAACCGGGCTTCCAGGCCTGGGCACAGAGCACTTGCCCGGAGCTCCCTGCTCATGGACTGGTTCCCCTGCGCTGGGGCTGTGCTCTCCCTAGCCCAATCGCACCGGGGAAGGCCCCAAACCACATCCACACGACTCTACGCTGGGGGAGAGCTCCAGGGAAGCCCAGTCTGGCAGGCGCTTGCTGGGCACAAACGGAGTTTCCCTCTGGCTGTGGTGCTGCCTCCCCCAGCCAGGGGCCCTGGGACCCTGATCCCCTCCGCCCAGCGCTTAGTCTGGGCGGCCAAGCAACCGCTTGGGAAGGCAGCCCTGGGCGCTCTCTTTGCCTGACAAAGAGCTCTGCTTGCGGGAGGCTTTGGCAGTTTGCACACCCCCGGCCCCTGAGCCTTCTGCAAAGAGGCCTGGCTCCTAGGTCCAAAGGGAAGGCCAGAGCGGAGCTGAGGCCAGCCAGGCGCCAGGCACGTCTCCCACACTCCCGCAGCCTGCTCCTTCCCGGGCGAGAAGGCTAGAAGCTGGGGAGCGCTGGGTGAGGCTCGCCCAGGCCAGAGCAGCCTCTCGGCCGGGGCTCTGCGCTATCGCGCCTGGGCGCAGAGCTGGAGCTCCGCCGCTCTGGCAGCTCGCTCGGTCCTTCTCAGTAACAGGCCCGCAACCCCTCTCTTCTCTCCGGCGTGCTGGGAACCGGGCTTCCAGGCCTGGGCACAGAGCACTTGCCCGGAGCTCTCTGCTCAGGGACTGGTTCCCCTGCGCTGGGGCTGTGCTCTCCCTAGCCCAAACGCACCGGGGAGGGCCCCAAACCACATCCACACGACTCTACGCTGGGGGAGAGCTCCAGGGAAGCCCAGTCTGGCAGGCGCTTGCTGGGCACAAACGGAGTTTCCCTCTGGCTGTGGTGCTGCCTCCCCCAGCCAGGGGCCCTGGGACCCTGATCCCCTCCGCCCAGCGCTTAGTCTGGGCGGCCAAGCAACCGCTTGGGAAGGCAGCCCTGGGCGCTCTCTTTGCCTGACAAAGAGCTCTGCTTGCGGGAGGCTTTGGCAGTTTGCACACCCCCGGCCCCTGAGCCTTCTGCAAAGAGGCCTGGCTCCTAGGTCCAAAGGGAAGGCCAGAGCGGAGCTGAGGCCAGCCAGGCGCCAGGCACGTCTCCCACACTCCCGCAGCCTGCTCCTTCCCGGGCGAGAAGGCTAGAAGCTGGGGAGCGCTGGGCGAGGCTCGCCCAGGCCAGAGCAGCCTCTCGGCCGGGGCTCTGCGCTATCGCGCCTGGGCGCAGAGCTGGAGCTCCGCCGCTCTGGCAGCTCGCTCGGTCCTTCCCAGGAACAGGCCCGCAACCCCTCTCTTCTCTCCGGCGTGCTGGGAACTGGGCTTCCAGGCCTGGGCACAGAGCACTTGCCCGGAGCTCTCTGCTCAGGGACTGGTTCCCCTGCGCTGGGGATGTGCTCTCCCTAGCCCAAACGCACCGGGGAGGGCCCCAAACCACATCCACACGACTCTACGCTGGGGGAGAGCTCCAGGGAAGCCCAGTCTGGCAGGCGCTTGCTGGGCACAAACGGAGTTTCCCTCTGGCTGTGGTGCTGCCTCCCCCAGCCAGGGGCCCTGGGACCCTGATCCCCTCCGCCCAGCGCTTAGTCTGGGCGGCCAAGCAACCGCTTGGGAAGGCAGCCCTGGGCGCTCTCTTTGCCTGACAAAGAGCTCTGCTTGCGGGAGGCTTTGGCAGTTTGCACACCCCCGGCCCTTGAGCCTTCTGCAAAGAGGCCTGGCTCCTAGGTCCAAAGGGAAGGCCAGAGCGGAGCTGAGGCCAGCCAGGCGCCAGGCACGTCTCCCACACTCCCGCAGCCTGCTCCTTCCCGGGCGAGAAGGCTAGAAGCTGGGGAGCGCTGGGCGAGGCTCGCCCAGGCCAGAGCAGCCTCTCGGCCGGGGCTCTGCGCTATCGCGCCTGGGCGCAGAGCTGGAGCTCCGCCGCTCTGGCAGCTCGCTCGGTCCTTCCCAGTAACAGGCCCGCAACCCCTCTCTTCTCTCCGGCGTGCTGGGAACTGGGCTTCCAGGCCTGGGCACAGAGCACTTGCCCGGAGCTCTCTGCTCAGGGACTGGTTCCCCTGCGCTGGGGCTGTGCTCTCCCTAGCCCAAACGCACCGGGGAGGGCCCCAAACCACATCCACACGACTCTACGCTGGGGGAGAGCTCCAGGGAAGCCCAGTCTGGCAGGCGCTTGCTGGGCACAAACGGAGTTTCCCTCTGGCTGTGGTGCTGCCTCCCCCAGCCAGGGGCCCTGGGACCCTGATCCCCTCCGCCCAGCGCTTAGTCTGGGCGGCCAAGCAACCGCTTGGGAAGGCAGCCCTGGGCGCTCTCTTTGCCTGACAAAGAGCTCTGCTTGCGGGAGGCTTTGGCAGTTTGCACACCCCCGGCCCCTGAGCCTTCTGCAAAGAGGCCTGGCTCCTAGGTCCAAAGGGAAGGCCAGAGCGGAGCTGAGGCCAGCCAGGCGCCAGGCACGTCTCCCACACTCCCGCAGCCTGCTCCTTCCCGGGCGAGAAGGCTAGAAGCTGGGGAGCGCTGGACGAGGCTCGCCCAGGCCAGAGCAGCCTCTCGGCCGGGGCTCTGCGCTATCGCGCCTGGGCGCAGAGCTGGAGCTCCGCCGCTCTGGCAGCTCGCTCGGTCCTTCCCAGTAACAGGCCCGCAACCCCTCTCTTCTCTCCGGCGTGCTGGGAACTGGGCTTCCAGGCCTGGGCACAGAGCACTTGCCCGGAGCTCTCTGCTCAGGGACTGGTTCCCCTGCGCTGGGGCTGTGCTCTCCCTAGCCCAAACGCACCGGGGAGGGCCCCAAACCACATCCACACGACTCTACGCTGGGGGAGAGCTCCAGGGAAGCCCAGTCTGGCAGGCGCTTGCTGGGCACAAACGGAGTTTCCCTCTGGCTGTGGTGCTGCCTCCCCCAGCCAGGGGCCCTGGGACCCTGATCCCCTCCGCCCAGCGCTTAGTCTGGGCGGCCAAGCAACCGCTTGGGAAGGCAGCCCTGGGCGCTCTCTTTGCCTGACAAAGAGCTCTGCTTGCGGGAGGCTTTGGCAGTTTGCACACCCCCGGCCCCTGAGCCTTCTGCAAAGAGGCCTGGCTCCTAGGTCCAAAGGGAAGGCCAGAGCGGAGCTGAGGCCAGCCAGGCGCCAGGCACGTCTCCCACACTCCCGCAGCCTGCTCCTTCCCGGGCGAGAAGGCTAGAAGCTGGGGAGCGCTGGGCGAGGCTCGCCCAGGCCAGAGCAGCCTCTCGGCCGGGGCTCTGCGCTATCGCGCCTGGGCGCAGAGCTGGAGCTCCGCCGCTCTGGCAGCTCGCTCGGTCCTTCCCAGGAACAGGCCCGCAACCCCTCTCTTCTCTCCGGCGTGCTGGGAACTGGGCTTCCAGGCCTGGGCACAGAGCACTTGCCCGGAGCTCTCTGCTCAGGGACTGGTTCCCCTGCGCTGGGGCTGTGCTCTCCCTAGCCCAAACGCACCGGGGAGGGCCCCAAACCACATCCACACGACTCTACGCTGGGGGAGAGCTCCAGGGAAGCCCAGTCTGGCAGGCGCTTGCTGGGCACAAACGGAGTTTCCCTCTGGCTGTGGTGCTGCCTCCCCCAGCCAGGGGCCCTGGGACCCTGATCCCCTCAGCCCAGCGCTTAGTCTGGGCGGCCAAGCAACCGCTTGGGAAGGCAGCCCTGGGCGCTCTCTTTGCCTGACAAAGAGCTCTGCTTGCGGGAGGCTTTGGCAGTTTGCACACCCCCGGCCCCTGAGCCTTCTGCAAAGAGGCCTGGCTCCTAGGTCCAAAGGGAAGGCCAGAGCGGAGCTGAGGCCAGCCAGGCGCCAGGCACGTCTCCCACACTCCCGCAGCCTGCTCCTTCCCGGGCGAGAAGGCTAGAAGCTGGGGAGCGCTGGGCGAGGCTCGCCCAGGCCAGAGCAGCCTCTCGGCCGGGGCTCTGCGCTATCGCGCCTGGGCGCAGAGCTGGAGCTCCGCCGCTCTGGCAGCTCGCTCGGTCCTTCCCAGTAACAGGCCCGCAACCCCTCTCTTCTCTCCGGCGTGCTGGGAACCGGGCTTCCAGGCCTGGGCACAGAGCACTTGCCTGGAGCTCCCTGCTCAGGGACTGGTTCCCCTGCGCTGGGGCTGTGCTCTCCCTAGCCCAAACGCACCGGGGAGGGCCCCAAACCACATCCACACGACTCTACGCTGGGGGAGAGCTCCAGGGAAGCCCAGTCTGGCAGGCGCTTGCTGGGCACAAACGGAGGATTCCTCTGGCTGTGGTGCTGCCTCCCCCAGCCAGGGGCCCTGGGACCCTGATCCCCTCCGCCCAGCGCTTAGTCTGGGCGGCCAAGCAACCGCTTGGGAATGCAGCCCAGGGCGCTCTCTTTGCCTGACAAAGAGCTCTGCTTGCGGGAGGCTTTGGCAGTTTGCACACCCCCGGCCCCTGAGCCTTCTGCAAAGAGGCCTGGCTCCTAGGTCCAAAGGGAAGACCAGAGCGGAGCTGAGGCCAGCCAGGCGCCAGGCACGTCTCCCACACTCCCGCAGCCTGCTCCTTCCCGGGCGAGAAGGCTAGAAGCTGGGGAGCGCTGGGCGAGGCTCGCCCAGGCCAGAGCAGCCTCTCGGCCGGGGCTCTGCGCTATCGCGCCTGGGCGCAGAGCTGGAGCTCCGCCGCTCTGGCAGCTCGCTCGGTCCTTCCCAGTAACAGGCCCGCAACCCCTCTCTTCTCTCCGGTGTGCTGGGAACTGGGCTTCGAGGCCTGGGCACAGAGCACTTGCCCGGAGCTCTCTGCTCAGGGACTGGTTCCCCTGCGCTGGGGCTGTGCTCTCCCTAGCCCAAACGCACCGGGGAGGGCCCCAAACCACATCCACACGACTCTACGCTGGGGGAGAGCTCCAGGGAAGACCAGTCTGGCAGGCGCTTGCTGGGCACAAACGGAGTTTCCCTCTGGCTGTGGTGCTGCCTCCCCCAGCCAGGGGCCCTGGGACCCTGATCCCCTCCGCCCAGCGCTTAGTCTGGGCGGCCAAGCAACCGCTTGGGAAGGCAGCCCTGGGCGCTCTCTTTGCCTGACAAAGAGCTCTGCCTGCGGGAGGCTTTGGCAGTTTGCACACCCCCGGCCCCTGAGCCTTCTGCAAAGAGGCCTGGCTCCTAGGTCCAAAGGGAAGGCCAGAGCGGAGCTGAGGCCAGCCAGGCGCCAGGCACGTCTCCCACACTCCCGCAGCCTGCTCCTTCCCGGGCGAGAAGGCTAGAAGCTGGGGAGCGCTGGGCGAGGCTCGCCCAGGCCAGAGCATCCTCTCGGCCGGGGCTCGGGGCTATCGCGCCTGGGCGCAGAGCTGGAGCTCCGCCGCTCTGGCAGCTCGCTCGGTCCTTCCCAGTAACAGGCCCGCAACCCCTCTCTTCTCTCCGGCGTGCTGGGAACCGGGCTTCCAGGCCTGGGCACAGAGCACTTGCCCGGAGCTCCCTGCTCATGGACTGGTTCCCCTGCGCTGGGGCTGTGCTCTCCCTAGCCCAATCGCACCGGGGAAGGCCCCAAACCACATCCACACGACTCTACGCTGGGGGAGAGCTCCAGGGAAGCCCAGTCTGGCAGGCGCTTGCTGGGCACAAACGGAGTTTCCCTCTGGCTGTGGTGCTGCCTCCCCCAGCCAGGGGCCCTGGGACCCTGATCCCCTCCGCCCAGCGCTTAGTCTGGGCGGCCAAGCAACCGCTTGGGAAGGCAGCCCTGGGCGCTCTCTTTGCCTGACAAAGAGCTCTGCTTGCGGGAGGCTTTGGCAGTTTGCACACCCCCGGCCCCTGAGCCTTCTGCAAAGAGGCCTGGCTCCTAGGTCCAAAGGGAAGGCCAGAGCGGAGCTGAGGCCAGCCAGGCGCCAGGCACGTCTCCCACACTCCCGCAGCCTGCTCCTTCCCGGGCGAGAAGGCTAGAAGCTGGGGAGCGCTGGGTGAGGCTCGCCCAGGCCAGAGCAGCCTCTCGGCCGGGGCTCTGCGCTATCGCGCCTGGGCGCAGAGCTGGAGCTCCGCCGCTCTGGCAGCTCGCTCGGTCCTTCCCAGTAACAGGCCCGCAACCCCTCTCTTCTCTCCGGCGTGCTGGGAACCGGGCTTCCAGGCCTGGGCACAGAGCACTTGCCCGGAGCTCTCTGCTCAGGGACTGGTTCCCCTGCGCTGGGGCTGTGCTCTCCCTAGCCCAAACGCACCGGGGAGGGCCCCAAACCACATCCACACGACTCTACGCTGGGGGAGAGCTCCAGGGAAGCCCAGTCTGGCAGGCGCTTGCTGGGCACAAACGGAGTTTCCCTCTGGCTGTGGTGCTGCCTCCCCCAGCCAGGGGCCCTGGGACCCTGATCCCCTCCGCCCAGCGCTTAGTCTGGGCGGCCAAGCAACCGCTTGGGAAGGCAGCCCTGGGCGCTCTCTTTGCCTGACAAAGAGCTCTGCTTGCGGGAGGCTTTGGCAGTTTGCACACCCCCGGCCCCTGAGCCTTCTGCAAAGAGGCCTGGCTCCTAGGTCCAAAGGGAAGGCCAGAGCGGAGCTGAGGCCAGCCAGGCGCCAGGCACGTCTCCCACACTCCCGCAGCCTGCTCCTTCCCGGGCGAGAAGGCTAGAAGCTGGGGAGCGCTGGGCGAGGCTCGCCCAGGCCAGAGCAGCCTCTCGGCCAGGGCTCTGCGCTATCGCGCCTGGGCGCAGAGCTGGAGCTCCGCCGCTCTGGCAGCTCGCTCGGTCCTTCCCAGGAACAGGCCCGCAACCCCTCTCTTCTCTCCGGCGTGCTGGGAACTGGGCTTCCAGGCCTGGGCACAGAGCACTTGCCCGGAGCTCTCTGCTCAGGGACTGGTTCCCCTGCGCTGGGGATGTGCTCTCCCTAGCCCAAACGCACCGGGGAGGGCCCCAAACCACATCCACACGACTCTACGCTGGGGGAGAGCTCCAGGGAAGCCCAGTCTGGCAGGCGCTTGCTGGGCACAAACGGAGTTTCCCTCTGGCTGTGGTGCTGCCTCCCCCAGCCAGGGGCCCTGGGACCCTGATCCCCTCCGCCCAGCGCTTAGTCTGGGCGGCCAAGCAACCGCTTGGGAAGGCAGCCCTGGGCGCTCTCTTTGCCTGACAAAGAGCTCTGCTTGCGGGAGGCTTTGGCAGTTTGCACACCCCCGGCCCTTGAGCCTTCTGCAAAGAGGCCTGGCTCCTAGGTCCAAAGGGAAGGCCAGAGCGGAGCTGAGGCCAGCCAGGCGCCAGGCACGTCTCCCACACTCCCGCAGCCTGCTCCTTCCCGGGCGAGAAGGCTAGAAGCTGGGGAGCGCTGGGCGAGGCTCGCCCAGGCCAGAGCAGCCTCTCGGCCGGGGCTCTGCGCTATCGCGCCTGGGCGCAGAGCTGGAGCTCCGCCGCTCTGGCAGCTCGCTCGGTCCTTCCCAGTAACAGGCCCGCAACCCCTCTCTTCTCTCCGGCGTGCTGGGAACTGGGCTTCCAGGCCTGGGCACAGAGCACTTGCCCGGAGCTCTCTGCTCAGGGACTGGTTCCCCTGCGCTGGGGCTGTGCTCTCCCTAGCCCAAACGCACCGGGGAGGGCCCCAAACCACATCCACACGACTCTACGCTGGGGGAGAGCTCCAGGGAAGCCCAGTCTGGCAGGCGCTTGCTGGGCACAAACGGAGTTTCCCTCTGGCTGTGGTGCTGCCTCCCCCAGCCAGGGGCCCTGGGACCCTGATCCCCTCCGCCCAGCGCTTAGTCTGGGCGGCCAAGCAACCGCTTGGGAAGGCAGCCCTGGGCGCTCTCTTTGCCTGACAAAGAGCTCTGCTTGCGGGAGGCTTTGGCAGTTTGCACACCCCCGGCCCCTGAGCCTTCTGCAAAGAGGCCTGGCTCCTAGGTCCAAAGGGAAGGCCAGAGCGGAGCTGAGGCCAGCCAGGCGCCAGGCACGTCTCCCACACTCCCGCAGCCTGCTCCTTCCCGGGCGAGAAGGCTAGAAGCTGGGGAGCGCTGGACGAGGCTCGCCCAGGCCAGAGCAGCCTCTCGGCCGGGGCTCTGCGCTATCGCGCCTGGGCGCAGAGCTGGAGCTCCGCCGCTCTGGCAGCTCGCTCGGTCCTTCCCAGTAACAGGCCCGCAACCCCTCTCTTCTCTCCGGCGTGCTGGGAACTGGGCTTCCAGGCCTGGGCACAGAGCACTTGCCCGGAGCTCTCTGCTCAGGGACTGGTTCCCCTGCGCTGGGGCTGTGCTCTCCCTAGCCCAAACGCACCGGGGAGGGCCCCAAACCACATCCACACGACTCTACGCTGGGGGAGAGCTCCAGGGAAGCCCAGTCTGGCAGGCGCTTGCTGGGCACAAACGGAGTTTCCCTCTGGCTGTGGTGCTGCCTCCCCCAGCCAGGGGCCCTGGGACCCTGATCCCCTCCGCCCAGCGCTTAGTCTGGGCGGCCAAGCAACCGCTTGGGAAGGCAGCCCTGGGCGCTCTCTTTGCCTGACAAAGAGCTCTGCTTGCGGGAGGCTTTGGCAGTTTGCACACCCCCGGCCCCTGAGCCTTCTGCAAAGAGGCCTGGCTCCTAGGTCCAAAGGGAAGGCCAGAGCGGAGCTGAGGCCAGCCAGGCGCCAGGCACGTCTCCCACACTCCCGCAGCCTGCTCCTTCCCGGGCGAGAAGGCTAGAAGCTGGGGAGCGCTGGGCGAGGCTCGCCCAGGCCAGAGCAGCCTCTCGGCCGGGGCTCTGCGCTATCGCGCCTGGGCGCAGAGCTGGAGCTCCGCCGCTCTGGCAGCTCGCTCGGTCCTTCCCAGGAACAGGCCCGCAACCCCTCTCTTCTCTCCGGCGTGCTGGGAACTGGGCTTCCAGGCCTGGGCACAGAGCACTTGCCCGGAGCTCTCTGCTCAGGGACTGGTTCCCCTGCGCTGGGGCTGTGCTCTCCCTAGCCCAAACGCACCGGGGAGGGCCCCAAACCACATCCACACGACTCTACGCTGGGGGAGAGCTCCAGGGAAGCCCAGTCTGGCAGGCGCTTGCTGGGCACAAACGGAGTTTCCCTCTGGCTGTGGTGCTGCCTCCCCCAGCCAGGGGCCCTGGGACCCTGATCCCCTCAGCCCAGCGCTTAGTCTGGGCGGCCAAGCAACCGCTTGGGAAGGCAGCCCTGGGCGCTCTCTTTGCCTGACAAAGAGCTCTGCTTGCGGGAGGCTTTGGCAGTTTGCACACCCCCGGCCCCTGAGCCTTCTGCAAAGAGGCCTGGCTCCTAGGTCCAAAGGGAAGGCCAGAGCGGAGCTGAGGCCAGCCAGGCGCCAGGCACGTCTCCCACACTCCCGCAGCCTGCTCCTTCCCGGGCGAGAAGGCTAGAAGCTGGGGAGCGCTGGGCGAGGCTCGCCCAGGCCAGAGCAGCCTCTCGGCCGGGGCTCTGCGCTATCGCGCCTGGGCGCAGAGCTGGAGCTCCGCCGCTCTGGCAGCTCGCTCGGTCCTTCCCAGTAACAGGCCCGCAACCCCTCTCTTCTCTCCGGCGTGCTGGGAACCGGGCTTCCAGGCCTGGGCACAGAGCACTTGCCTGGAGCTCCCTGCTCAGGGACTGGTTCCCCTGCGCTGGGGCTGTGCTCTCCCTAGCCCAAACGCACCGGGGAGGGCCCCAAACCACATCCACACGACTCTACGCTGGGGGAGAGCTCCAGGGAAGCCCAGTCTGGCAGGCGCTTGCTGGGCACAGACGGAGTTTCCCTCTGGCTGTGGTGCTGCCTCCCCCAGCCAGGGGCCCTGGGACCCTGATCCCCTCCGCCCAGCGCTTAGTCTGGGCGGCCAAGCAACCGCTTGGGAAGGCAGCCCTGGGCGCTCTCTTTGCCTGACAAAGAGCTCTGCTTGCGGGAGGCTTTGGCAGTTTGCACACCCCCGGCCCCTGAGCCTTCTGCAAAGAGGCCTGGCTCCTAGGTCCAAAGGGAAGGCCAGAGCGGAGCTGAGGCCAGCCAGGCGCCAGGCACGTCTCCCACACTCCTGCAGCCTGCTCCTTCCCGGGCGAGAAGGCTAGAAGCTGGGGAGCGCTGGACGAGGCTCGCCCAGGCCAGAGCAGCCTCTCGGCCGGGGCTCTGCGCTATCGCGCCTGGGCGCAGAGCTGGAGCTCCGCCGCTCTGGCAGCTCGCTCGGTCCTTCCCAGGAACAGGCCCGCAACCCCTCTCTTCTCTCCGGCGTGCTGGGAACTGGGCTTCCAGGCCTGGGCACAGAGCACTTGCCCGGAGCTCTCTGCTCAGGGACTGGTTCCCCTGCGCTGGGGCTGTGCTCTCCCTAGCCCAAACGCACCGGGGAGGGCCCCAAACCACATCCACACGACTCTACGCTGGGGGAGAGCTCCAGGGAAGCCCAGTCTGGCAGGCGCTTGCTGGGCACAAACGGAGTTTCCCTCTGGCTGTGGTGCTGCCTCCCCCAGCCAGGGGCCCTGGGACCCTGATCCCCTCAGCCCAGCGCTTAGTCTGGGCGGCCAAGCAACCGCTTGGGAAGGCAGCCCTGGGCGCTCTCTTTGCCTGACAAAGAGCTCTGCTTGCGGGAGGCTTTGGCAGTTTGCACACCCCCGGCCCCTGAGCCTTCTGCAAAGAGGCCTGGCTCCTAGGTCCAAAGGGAAGGCCAGAGCGGAGCTGAGGCCAGCCAGGCGCCAGGCACGTCTCCCACACTCCCGCAGCCTGCTCCTTCCCGGGCGAGAAGGCTAGAAGCTGGGGAGCGCTGGGCGAGGCTCGCCCAGGCCAGAGCAGCCTCTCGGCCGGGGCTCTGCGCTATCGCGCCTGGGCGCAGAGCTGGAGCTCCGCCGCTCTGGCAGCTCGCTCGGTCCTTCCCAGTAACAGGCCCGCAACCCCTCTCTTCTCTCCGGCGTGCTGGGAACCGGGCTTCCAGGCCTGGGCACAGAGCACTTGCCTGGAGCTCCCTGCTCAGGGACTGGTTCCCCTGCGCTGGGGCTGTGCTCTCCCTAGCCCAAACGCACCGGGGAGGGCCCCAAACCACATCCACACGACTCTACGCTGGGGGAGAGCTCCAGGGAAGCCCAGTCTGGCAGGCGCTTGCTGGGCACAGACGGAGTTTCCCTCTGGCTGTGGTGCTGCCTCCCCCAGCCAGGGGCCCTGGGACCCTGATCCCCTCCGCCCAGCGCTTAGTCTGGGCGGCCAAGCAACCGCTTGGGAAGGCAGCCCTGGGCGCTCTCTTTGCCTGACAAAGAGCTCTGCTTGCGGGAGGCTTTGGCAGTTTGCACACCCCCGGCCCCTGAGCCTTCTGCAAAGAGGCCTGGCTCCTAGGTCCAAAGGGAAGGCCAGAGCGGAGCTGAGGCCAGCCAGGCGCCAGGCACGTCTCCCACACTCCTGCAGCCTGCTCCTTCCCGGGCGAGAAGGCTAGAAGCTGGGGAGCGCTGGACGAGGCTCGCCCAGGCCAGAGCAGCCTCTCGGCCGGGGCTCTGCGCTATCGCGCCTGGGCGCAGAGCTGGAGCTCCGCCGCTCTGGCAGCTCGCTCGGTCCTTCCCAGGAACAGGCCCGCAACCCCTCTCTTCTCTCCGGCGTGCTGGGAACTGGGCTTCCAGGCCTGGGCACAGAGCACTTGCCCGGAGCTCTCTGCTCAGGGACTGGTTCCCCTGCGCTGGGGCTGTGCTCTCCCTAGCCCAAACGCACCGGGGAGGGCCCCAAACCACATCCACACGACTCTACGCTGGGGGAGAGCTCCAGGGAAGCCCAGTCTGGCAGGCGCTTGCTGGGCACAAACGGAGTTTCCCTCTGGCTGTGGTGCTGCCTCCCCCAGCCAGGGGCCCTGGGACCCTGATCCCCTCAGCCCAGCGCTTAGTCTGGGCGGCCAAGCAACCGCTTGGGAAGGCAGCCCTGGGCGCTCTCTTTGCCTGACAAAGAGCTCTGCTTGCGGGAGGCTTTGGCAGTTTGCACACCCCCGGCCCCTGAGCCTTCTGCAAAGAGGCCTGGCTCCTAGGTCCAAAGGGAAGGCCAGAGCGGAGCTGAGGCCAGCCAGGCGCCAGGCACGTCTCCCACACTCCCGCAGCCTGCTCCTTCCCGGGCGAGAAGGCTAGAAGCTGGGGAGCGCTGGGCGAGGCTCGCCCAGGCCAGAGCAGCCTCTCGGCCGGGGCTCTGCGCTATCGCGCCTGGGCGCAGAGCTGGAGCTCCGCCGCTCTGGCAGCTCGCTCGGTCCTTCCCAGTAACAGGCCCGCAACCCCTCTCTTCTCTCCGGCGTGCTGGGAACCGGGCTTCCAGGCCTGGGCACAGAGCACTTGCCTGGAGCTCCCTGCTCAGGGACTGGTTCCCCTGCGCTGGGGCTGTGCTCTCCCTAGCCCAAACGCACCGGGGAGGGCCCCAAACCACATCCACACGACTCTACGCTGGGGGAGAGCTCCAGGGAAGCCCAGTCTGGCAGGCGCTTGCTGGGCACAAACGGAGTTTCCCTCTGGCTGTGGTGCTGCCTCCCCCAGCCAGGGGCCCTGGGACCCTGATCCCCTCCGCCCAGCGCTTAGTCTGGGCGGCCAAGCAACCGCTTGGGAAGGCAGCCCTGGGCGCTCTCTTTGCCTGACAAAGAGCTCTGCTTGCGGGAGGCTTTGGCAGTTTGCACACCCCCGGCCCCTGAGCCTTCTGCAAAGAGGCCTGGCTCCTAGGTCCAAAGGGAAGGCCAGAGCGGAGCTGAGGCCAGCCAGGCGCCAGGCACGTCTCCCACACTCCCGCAGCCTGCTCCTTCCCGGGCGAGAAGGCTAGAAGCTGGGGAGCGCTGGGCGAGGCTCGCCCAGGCCAGAGCAGCCTCTCGGCCGGGGCTCTGCGCTATCGCGCCTGGGCGCAGAGCTGGAGCTCCGCCGCTCTGGCAGCTCGCTCGGTCCTTCCCAGTAACAGGCCCGCAACCCCTCTCTTCTCTCCGGCGTGCTGGGAACCGGGCTTCCAGGCCTGGGCACAGAGCACTTGCCTGGAGCTCCCTGCTCAGGGACTGGTTCCCCTGCGCTGGGGCTGTGCTCTCCCTAGCCCAAACGCACCGGGGAGGGCCCCAAACCACATCCACACGACTCTACGCTGGGGGAGAGCTCCAGGGAAGCCCAGTCTGGCAGGCGCTTGCTGGGCACAGACGGAGTTTCCCTCTGGCTGTGGTGCTGCCTCCCCCAGCCAGGGGCCCTGGGACCCTGATCCCCTCCGCCCAGCGCTTAGTCTGGGCGGCCAAGCAACCGCTTGGGAAGGCAGCCCTGGGCGCTCTCTTTGCCTGACAAAGAGCTCTGCTTGCGGGAGGCTTTGGCAGTTTGCACACCCCCGGCCCCTGAGCCTTCTGCAAAGAGGCCTGGCTCCTAGGTCCAAAGGGAAGGCCAGAGCGGAGCTGAGGCCAGCCAGGCGCCAGGCACGTCTCCCACACTCCTGCAGCCTGCTCCTTCCCGGGCGAGAAGGCTAGAAGCTGGGGAGCGCTGGACGAGGCTCGCCCAGGCCAGAGCAGCCTCTCGGCCGGGGCTCTGCGCTATCGCGCCTGGGCGCAGAGCTGGAGCTCCGCCGCTCTGGCAGCTCGCTCGGTCCTTCCCAGGAACAGGCCCGCAACCCCTCTCTTCTCTCCGGCGTGCTGGGAACTGGGCTTCCAGGCCTGGGCACAGAGCACTTGCCCGGAGCTCTCTGCTCAGGGACTGGTTCCCCTGCGCTGGGGCTGTGCTCTCCCTAGCCCAAACGCACCGGGGAGGGCCCCAAACCACATCCACACGACTCTACGCTGGGGGAGAGCTCCAGGGAAGCCCAGTCTGGCAGGCGCTTGCTGGGCACAAACGGAGTTTCCCTCTGGCTGTGGTGCTGCCTCCCCCAGCCAGGGGCCCTGGGACCCTGATCCCCTCAGCCCAGCGCTTAGTCTGGGCGGCCAAGCAACCGCTTGGGAAGGCAGCCCTGGGCGCTCTCTTTGCCTGACAAAGAGCTCTGCTTGCGGGAGGCTTTGGCAGTTTGCACACCCCCGGCCCCTGAGCCTTCTGCAAAGAGGCCTGGCTCCTAGGTCCAAAGGGAAGGCCAGAGCGGAGCTGAGGCCAGCCAGGCGCCAGGCACGTCTCCCACACTCCCGCAGCCTGCTCCTTCCCGGGCGAGAAGGCTAGAAGCTGGGGAGCGCTGGGCGAGGCTCGCCCAGGCCAGAGCAGCCTCTCGGCCGGGGCTCTGCGCTATCGCGCCTGGGCGCAGAGCTGGAGCTCCGCCGCTCTGGCAGCTCGCTCGGTCCTTCCCAGTAACAGGCCCGCAACCCCTCTCTTCTCTCCGGCGTGCTGGGAACCGGGCTTCCAGGCCTGGGCACAGAGCACTTGCCTGGAGCTCCCTGCTCAGGGACTGGTTCCCCTGCGCTGGGGCTGTGCTCTCCCTAGCCCAAACGCACCGGGGAGGGCCCCAAACCACATCCACACGACTCTACGCTGGGGGAGAGCTCCAGGGAAGCCCAGTCTGGCAGGCGCTTGCTGGGCACAAACGGAGTTTCCCTCTGGCTGTGGTGCTGCCTCCCCCAGCCAGGGGCCCTGGGACCCTGATCCCCTCCGCCCAGCGCTTAGTCTGGGCGGCCAAGCAACCGCTTGGGAAGGCAGCCCTGGGCGCTCTCTTTGCCTGACAAAGAGCTCTGCTTGCGGGAGGCTTTGGCAGTTTGCACACCCCCGGCCCCTGAGCCTTCTGCAAAGAGGCCTGGCTCCTAGGTCCAAAGGGAAGGCCAGAGCGGAGCTGAGGCCAGCCAGGCGCCAGGCACGTCTCCCACACTCCCGCAGCCTGCTCCTTCCCGGGCGAGAAGGCTAGAAGCTGGGGAGCGCTGGACGAGGCTCGCCCAGGCCAGAGCAGCCTCTCGGCCGGGGCTCTGCGCTATCGCGCCTGGGCGCAGAGCTGGAGCTCCGCCGCTCTGGCAGCTCGCTCGGTCCTTCCCAGGAACAGGCCCGCAACCCCTCTCTTCTCTCCGGCGTGCTGGGAACTGGGCTTCCAGGCCTGGGCACAGAGCACTTGCCCGGAGCTCTCTGCTCAGGGACTGGTTCCCCTGCGCTGGGGCTGTGCTCTCCCTAGCCCAAACGCACCGGGGAGGGCCCCAAACCACATCCACACGACTCTACGCTGGGGGAGAGCTCCAGGGAAGCCCAGTCTGGCAGGCGCTTGCTGGGCACAAACGGAGTTTCCCTCTGGCTGTGGTGCTGCCTCCCCCAGCCAGGGGCCCTGGGACCCTGATCCCCTCAGCCCAGCGCTTAGTCTGGGCGGCCAAGCAACCGCTTGGGAAGGCAGCCCTGGGCGCTCTCTTTGCCTGACAAAGAGCTCTGCTTGCGGGAGGCTTTGGCAGTTTGCACACCCCCGGCCCCTGAGCCTTCTGCAAAGAGGCCTGGCTCCTAGGTCCAAAGGGAAGGCCAGAGCGGAGCTGAGGCCAGCCAGGCGCCAGGCACGTCTCCCACACTCCCGCAGCCTGCTCCTTCCCGGGCGAGAAGGCTAGAAGCTGGGGAGCGCTGGGCGAGGCTCGCCCAGGCCAGAGCAGCCTCTCGGCCGGGGCTCTGCGCTATCGCGCCTGGGCGCAGAGCTGGAGCTCCGCCGCTCTGGCAGCTCGCTCGGTCCTTCCCAGTAACAGGCCCGCAACCCCTCTCTTCTCTCCGGCGTGCTGGGAACCGGGCTTCCAGGCCTGGGCACAGAGCACTTGCCTGGAGCTCCCTGCTCAGGGACTGGTTCCCCTGCGCTGGGGCTGTGCTCTCCCTAGCCCAAACGCACCGGGGAGGGCCCCAAACCACATCCACACGACTCTACGCTGGGGGAGAGCTCCAGGGAAGCCCAGTCTGGCAGGCGCTTGCTGGGCACAAACGGAGTTTCCCTCTGGCTGTGGTGCTGCCTCCCCCAGCCAGGGGCCCTGGGACCCTGATCCCCTCCGCCCAGCGCTTAGTCTGGGCGGCCAAGCAACCGCTTGGGAAGGCAGCCCTGGGCGCTCTCTTTGCCTGACAAAGAGCTCTGCTTGCGGGAGGCTTTGGCAGTTTGCACACCCCCGGCCCCTGAGCCTTCTGCAAAGAGGCCTGGCTCCTAGGTCCAAAGGGAAGGCCAGAGCGGAGCTGAGGCCAGCCAGGCGCCAGGCACGTCTCCCACACTCCCGCAGCCTGCTCCTTCCCGGGCGAGAACGCTAGAAGCTGGGGAGCGCTGGGCGAGGCTCGCCCAGGCCAGAGCAGCCTCTCAGCCGGGGCTCTGCGCTATCGCGCCTGGGCGCAGAGCTGGAGCTCCGCCGCTCTGGCAGCTCGCTCGGTCCTTCCCAGTAACAGGCCCGCAACCCCTCTCTTCTCTCCGGCGTGCTGGGACCTGGGCTTCGAGGCCTGGGCACAGAGCACTTGCCCGGAGCTCCCTGCTCATGGACTGGTTCCCCTGCGCTGGGGCTGTGCTCTCCCTAGCCCAATCGCACCGGGGAAGGCCCCAAACCACATCCACACGACTCTACGCTGGGGGAGAGCTCCAGGGAAGCCCAGTCTGGCAGGCGCTTGCTGGGCACAAACGGAGTTTCCCTCTGGCTGTGGTGCTGCCTCCCCCAGCCAGGGGCCCTGGGACCCTGATCCCCTCCGCCCAGCGCTTAGTCTGGGCGGCCAAGCAACCGCTTGGGAAGGCAGCCCTGGGCGCTCTCTTTGCCTGACAAAGAGCTCTGCTTGCGGGAGGCTTTGGCAGTTTGCACACCCCCGGCCCCTGAGCCTTCTGCAAAGAGGCCTGGCTCCTAGGTCCAAAGGGAAGGCCAGAGCGGAGCTGAGGCCAGCCAGGCGCCAGGCACGTCTCCCACACTCCCGCAGCCTGCTCCTTCCCGGGCGAGAAGGCTAGAAGCTGGGGAGCGCTGGGCGAGGCTCGCCCAGGCCAGAGCAGCCTCTCGGCCGGGGCTCTGCGCTATCGCGCCTGGGCGCAGAGCTGGAGCTCCGCCGCTCTGGCAGCTCGCTCGGTCCTTCCCAGTAACAGGCCCGCAACCCCTCTCTTCTCTCCGGCGTGCTGGGAACTGGGCTTCCAGGCCTGGGCACAGAGCACTTGCCCGGAGCTCTCTGCTCAGGGACTGGTTCCCCTGCGCTGGGGCTGTGCTCTCCCTAGCCCAAACGCACCGGGGAGGGCCCCAAACCACATCCACACGACTCTACGCTGGGGGAGAGCTCCAGGGAAGCCCAGTCTGGCAGGCGCTTGCTGGGCACAAACGGAGTTTCCCTCTGGCTGTGGTGCTGCCTCCCCCAGCCAGGGGCCCTGGGACCCTGATCCCCTCCGCCCAGCGCTTAGTCTGGGCGGCCAAGCAACCGCTTGGGAAGGCAGCCCTGGGCGCTCTCTTTGCCTGACAAAGAGCTCTGCTTGCGGGAGGCTTTGGCAGTTTGCACACCCCCGGCCCCTGAGCCTTCTGCAAAGAGGCCTGGCTCCTAGGTCCAAAGGGAAGGCCAGAGCGGAGCTGAGGCCAGCCAGGCGCCAGGCACGTCTCCCACACTCCCGCAGCCTGCTCCTTCCCGGGCGAGAAGGCTAGAAGCTGGGGAGCGCTGGGCGAGGCTCGCCCAGGCCAGAGCAGCCTCTCGGCCGGGGCTCTGCGCTATCGCGCCTGGGCGCAGAGCTGGAGCTCCGCCGCTCTGGCAGCTCACTCGGTCCTTCCCAGGAACAGGCCCGCAACCCCTCTCTTCTCTCCGGCGTGCTGGGAACTGGGCTTCCAGGCCTGGGCACAGAGCACTTGCCCGGAGCTCTCTGCTCAGGGACTGGTTCCCCTGTGCTGGGGGTGTGCTCTCCCTAGCCCAAACGCACCGGGGAGGGCCCCAAACCACATCCACACGACTCTACGCTGGGGGAGAGCTCCAGGGAAGCCCAGTCTGGCAGGCGCTTGCTGGGCACAAACGGAGTTTCCCTCTGGCTGTGGTGCTGCCTCCCCCAGCCAGGGGCCCTGGGACCCTGATCCCCTCCGCCCAGCGCTTCGTCTGGGCAGCCAAGCAACCGCTTGGGAAGGCAGCCCTGGGCGCTCTCTTTGCCTGACAAAGAGCTCTGCTTGCGGGAGGCTTTGGCAGTTTGCACACCCCCGGCCCCTGAGCCTTCTGCAAAGAGGCCTGGCTCCTAGGTCCAAAGGGAAGGCCAGAGCGGAGCTGAGGCCAGCCAGGCGCCAGGCACGTCTCCCACACTCCCGCAGCCTGCTCCTTCCCGGGCGAGAAGGCTAGTAGCTGGGGAGCGCTGGGCGAGGCTCGCCCAGGCCAGAGCAGCCTCTCGGCCGGGGCTCTGCGCTATCGCGCCTGGGCGCAGAGCTGGAGCTCCGCCCTGGGCGCAGAGCTGGAGCTCCGCCGCTCTGGCAGCTCGCTCGGTCCTTCCCAGTAACAGGCCCGCAACCCCTCTCTTCTCTCCGGCGTGCTGGGAACTGGGCTTCCAGGCCTGGGCACAGAGCACTTGCCCGGAGCTCTCTGCTCAGGGACTGGTTCCCCTGCGCTGGGGCTGTGCTCTCCCTAGCCCAAACGCACCGGGGAGGGCCCCAAACCACATCCACACGACTCTACGCTGGGGGAGAGCTCCAGGGAAGCCCAGTCTGGCAGGCGCTTGCTGGGCACAAACGGAGTTTCCCTCTGGCTGTGGTGCTGCCTCTCCCAGCCAGGGGCCCTGGGACCCTGATCCCCTCCGCCCAGCGCTTAGTCTGGGCGGCCAAGCAACCGCTTGGGAAGGCAGCCCTGGGCGCTCTCTTTGCCTGACAAAGAGCTCTGCTTGCGGGAGGCTTTGGCAGTTTGCACACCCCCGGCCCCTGAGCCTTCTGCAAAGAGGCCTGGCTCCTAGGTCCAAAGGGAAGGCCAGAGCGGAGCTGAGGCCAGCCAGGCGCCAGGCACGTCTCCCACACTCCCGCATCCTGCTCCTTCCCGGGCGAGAAGGCTAGAAGCTGGGGAGCGCTGGGCGAGGCTCGCCCAGGCCAGAGCAGCCTCTCGGCCGGGGCTCTGCGCTATCGCGCCTGGGCGCAGAGCTGGAGCTCCGCCGCTCTGGCAGCTCGCTCGGTCCTTCCCAGTAACAGGCCGCAACCCTCTCTTCTCTCCGGCGTGCTGGGAACTGGCTTCCAGGCCTGGGCACAGAGCACTTGCCCGGAGCTCTCTGCTCAGGGACTGGTTCCCCTGCGCTGGGGCTGTGCTCTCCCTAGCCCAAACGCACCGGGGAGGGCCCCAAACCACATCCACACGACTCTACGCTGGGGAGAGCTCCAGGGAAGCCCAGTCTGGCAGGCGCTTGCTGGGCACAAACGGAGTTTCCCTCTGGCTGTGGTGCTGCCTCCCCCAGCCAGGGGCCCTGGGACCCTGATCCCCTCCGCCCAGCGCTTCGTCTGGGCGGCCAAGCAAGCGCTTGTGAAGGCAGCCCTGGGCGCTCTCTTTGCCTGACAAAGAGCTCTGCTTGCGGGAGGCTTTGGCAGTTTGCACACCCCCGGCCCCTGAGCCTTCTGCAAAGAGGCCTGGCTCCTAGGTCCAAAGGGAAGGCCAGAGCGGAGCTGAGGCCAGCCAGGCGCCAGGCACGTCTCCCACACTCCCGCAGCCTGCTCCTTCCCGGGCGAGAACGCTGGAAGCTGGGGAGCGCTGGGCGAGGCTCGCCCAGGCCAGAGCAGCCTCTCGGCCGGGGCTCTGCGCTATCGCGCCTGGGGCGCAGAGCTGGAGCTCCGCCGCTCTGGCAGCTCGCTCGGTCCTTCCCAGTAACAGGCCCGCAACCCCTCTCTTCTCTCCGGCGTGCGGGAACTGGGCTTCCAGGCCTGGGCACAGAGCACTTGCCCGGAGCTCTCTGCTCAGGGACTGGTTCCCCTGCGCTGGGGCTGTGCTCTCCCTAGCCCAAACGCACCGGGGAGGGCCCCAAACCACATCCACACGACTCTACGCTGGGGGAGAGCTCCAGGGAAGCCCAGTCTGGCAGGCGCTTGCTGGGCACAAACGGAGTTTCCCTCTGGCTGTGGTGCTGCCTCCCCCAGCCAGGGCCCTGGGACCCTGATCCCCTCCGCCCAGCGCTTAGTCTGGGCGGCCAAGCAACCGCTTGGGAATGCAGCCCTGGGCGCTCTCTTTGCCTGACAAAGAGCTCTGCTTGCGGGAGGCTTTGGCAGTTTGCACACCCCCGGCCCCTGAGCCTTCTGCAAAGAGGCCTGGCTCCTAGGTCCAAAGGGAAGGCCAGAGCGGAGCTGAGGCCAGCCAGGCGCCAGGCACGTCTCCCACACTCCCGCAGCCTGCTCCTTCCCGGGCGAGAACGCTAGAAGCTGGGGAGCGCTGGGCGAGGCTCGCCCAGGCCAGAGCAGCCTCTCGGCCGGGGCTCTGCGCTATCGGCGCCTGGGCGCAGAGCTGGAGCTCCGCCGCTCTGGCAGCTCGCTCGGTCCTTCCCAGTAACAGGCCCGCAACCCCTCTCTTCTCTCCGGCTTGCTGGGAACCGGGCTTCCAGGCCTGGGCACAGAGCACTTGCCCGGAGCTCCCTGCTCAGGGACTGGTTCCCCTGCGCTGGGGCTGTGCTCTCCCTAGGCCAAACGCACCGGGGAAGGCCCCAAACCACATCCACACGACTCTACGCTGGGGGAGAGCTCCAGGGAAGCCCAGTCTGTCAGGCGCCTGCTGGGCACAAACGGAGTTTCCCTCTGGCTGTGGTGCTGCCTCCCCCAGCCAGGGCCCTGGGACCCTGATCCCCTGCCAGCGCTTAGTCTGGGCGGCCAAGCAACCGCTTGGGAAGGCAGCCCTGGGCGCTCTCTTTGCCTAACAAAGAGCTCTGCTTGCGGGAGGCTTTGGCAGTTTGCACACCCCCGGCCCCTGAGCCTTCTGCAAAGAGGCCTGGCTCCTAGGTCCAAAGGGAAGGCCAGAGCGGAGCTGAGGCCAGCCAGGCGCCAGGCACGTCTCCCACACTCCCGCAGCCTGCTCCTTCCCGGGCGAGAAGGCTAGAAGCTGGGGAGCGCTGGGCGAGGCTCGCCCAGGCCAGAGCAGCCTCTCGGCCGGGGCTCTGCGCTATCGCGCCTGGGCGCAGAGCTGGAGCTCCGCCGCTCTGGCAGCTCGCTCGGTCCCTTCCCAGTAACAGGCCCGCAACCCCTCTCTTCTCTCCGGCGTGCTGGGAACTGGGCTTCCAGGCCTGGGCACAGAGCACTTGCCCGGAGCTCTCTGCTCAGGGACTGGTTCTCCTGCGCTGGGGCTGTGCTCTCCCTAGCCCAAACGCACCGGGGAGGGCCCCAAACCACATCCACACGACTCTACGCTGGGGGAGCTCCAGGGAAGCCCAGTCTGGCAGGCGCTTGCTGGTCACAAACGGAGTTTCCCTCTGGCTGTGGTGCTGCCTCTCCCAGCCAGGGGCCCTGGGACCCTGATCCCCTCCGCCCAGCGCTTAGTCTGGGCGGCCAAGCAACCGCTTGGAAGGCAGCCTGGGCGCTCTCTTTGCCTGACAAAGAGCTCTGCTTGCGGGAGGCTTTGGCAGTTTGCACACCCCCGGCCCCTGAGCCTTCTGCAAAGAGGCCTGGCTCCTAGGTCCAAAGGGAAGGCCAGAGCGGAGCTGAGGCCAGCCAGGCGCCAGGCACGTCTCCCACACTCCCGCAGCCTGCTCCTTCCCGGGCGAGAAGGCTAGAAGCTGGGGAGCGCTGGGCGAGGCTCGCCCAGGCCAGAGCAGCCTCTCGGCCGGGGCTCTGCGCTATCGCGCCTGGGCGCAGAGCTGGAGCTCCGCCGCTCTGGCAGCTCGCTCGGTCCTTCCCAGTAACAGGCCCGCAACCCCTCTCTTCTCTCCGGCGTGCTGGGAACTGGGCTTCCAGGCCTGGGCACAGAGCACTTGCCCGGAGCTCTCTGCTCAGGGACTGGTTCCCCTGCGCTGGGGCTGTGCTCTCCCTAGCCCAAACGCACCGGGGAGGGCCCCAAACCACATCCACACGACTCTACGCTGGGGGAGAGCTCCAGGGAAGCCCAGTCTGGCAGGCGCTTGCTGGGCACAAACGGAGTTTCCCTCTGGCTGTGGTGCTGCCTCCCCCAGCCAGGGGCCCTGGGACCCTGATCCCCTCCGCCCAGCGCTTCGTCTGGGCGGCCAAGCAAGCGCTTGTGAATGCAGCCCTGGGCGCTCTCTTTGCCTGACAAAGAGCTCTGCTTGCGGGAGGCTTTGGCAGTTTGCACACCCCCGGCCCCTGAGCCTTCTGCAAAGAGGCCTGGCTCCTAGGTCCAAAGGGAAGGCCAGAGCGGAGCTGAGGCCAGCCAGGCGCCAGGCACGTCTCCCACACTCCCGCAGCCTGCTCCTTCCCGGGCGAGAACGCTGGAAGCTGGGGAGCGCTGGGCGAGGCTCGCCCAGGCCAGAGCAGCCTCTCGGCCGGGGCTCTGCGCTATCGCGCCTGGGCGCAGAGCTGGAGCTCCGCCGCTCTGGCAGCTCGCTCGGTCCTTCCCAGTAACAGGCCCGCAACCCCTCTCTTCTCTCCGGCGTGCGGGAACTGGGCTTCCAGGCCTGGGCACAGAGCACTTGCCCGGAGCTCTCTGCTCAGGGACTGGTTCCCCTGCGCTGGGGCTGTGCTCTCCCTAGCCCAAACGCACCGGGGAGGGCCCCAAACCACATCCACACGACTCTACGCTGGGGGAGAGCTCCAGGGAAGCCCAGTCTGGCAGGCGCTTGCTGGGCACAAACGGAGTTTCCCTCTGGCTGTGGTGCTGCCTCCCCCAGCCAGGGGCCCTGGGACCCTGATCCCCTCCGCCCAGCGCTTAGTCTGGGCGGCCAAGCAACCGCTTGGGAAGGCAGCCCTGGGCGCTCTCTTTGCCTGACAAAGAGCTCTGCTTGCGGGAGGCTTTGGCAGTTTGCACACCCCCGGCCCCTGAGCCTTCTGCAAAGAGGCCTGGCTCCTAGGTCCAAAGGGAAGGCGAGAGCGGAGCTGAGGCCAGCCAGGCGCCAGGCACGTCTCCCACACTCCCGCAGCCTGCTCCTTCCCGGGCGAGAACGCTAGAAGCTGGGGAGCGCTGGGCGAGGCTCGCCCAGGCCAGAGCAGCCTCTCGGCCGGGGCTCTGCGCTATCGCGCCTGGGCGCAGAGCTGGAGCTCCGCCGCTCTGGCAGCTCGCTCGGTCCTTCCCAGTAACAGGCCCGCAACCCCTCTCTTCTCTCCGGCTTGCTGGGAACCGGGCTTCCAGGCCTGGGCACAGAGCACTTGCCCGGAGCTCCCTGCTCAGGGACTGGTTCCCCTGCGCTGGGGCTGTGCTCTCCCTAGCCCAAACGCACCAAGGAAGGCCCCAAACCACATCCACACGACTCTACGCTGGGGGAGAGCTCCAGGGAAGCCCAGTCTGTCAGGCGCCTGCTGGGCACAAACGGAGTTTCCCTCTGGCTGTGGTGCTGCCTCCCCCAGCCAGGGGCCCTGGGACCCTGATCCCCTCCGCCCAGCGCTTAGTCTGGGCGGCCAAGCAACCGCTTGGGAAGGCAGCCCTGGGCGCTCTCTTTGCCTAACAAAGAGCTCTGCTTGCGGGAGGCTTTGGCAGTTTGCACACCCCGGCCCCTGAGCCTTCTGCAAAGAGGCCTGGCTCCTAGGTCCAAAGGGAAGGCCAGAGCGGAGCTGAGGCCAGCCAGGCGCCAGGCACGTCTCCCACACTCCCGCAGCCTGCTCCTTCCCGGGCGAGAAGGCTAGAAGCTGGGGAGCGCTGGGCGAGGCTCGCCCAGGCCAGAGCAGCCTCTCGGCCGGGGCTCTGCGCTATCGCGCCTGGGCGCAGAGCTGGAGCTCCGCCGCTCTGGCAGCTCGCTCGGTCCTTCCCAGTAACAGGCCCGCAACCCCTCTCTTCTCTCCGGCGTGCTGGGAACTGGGCTTCCAGGCCTGGGCACAGAGCACTTGCCCGGAGCTCTCTGCTCAGGGACTGGTTCTCCTGCGCTGGGGCTGTGCTCTCCCTAGCCCAAACGCACCGGGGAGGGCCCCAAACCACATCCACACGACTCTACGCTGGGGGAGAGCTCCAGGGAAGCCCAGTCTGGCAGGCGCTTGCTGGTCACAAACGGAGTTTCCCTCTGGCTGTGGTGCTGCCTCTCCCAGCCAGGGGCCCTGGGACCCTGATCCCCTCCGCCCAGCGCTTAGTCTGGGCGGCCAAGCAACCGCTTGGGAAGGCAGCCCTGGGCGCTCTCTTTGCCTGACAAAGAGCTCTGCTTGCGGGAGGCTTTGGCAGTTTGCACACCCCCGGCCCCTGAGCCTTCTGCAAAGAGGCCTGGCTCCTAGGTCCAAAGGGAAGGCCAGAGCGGAGCTGAGGCCAGCCAGGCGCCAGGCACGTCTCCCACACTCCCGCAGCCTGCTCCTTCCCGGGCGAGAAGGCTAGAAGCTGGGGAGCGCTGGGCGAGGCTCGCCCAGGCCAGAGCAGCCTCTCGGCCGGGGCTCTGCGCTATCGCGCCTGGGCGCAGAGCTGGAGCTCCGCCGCTCTGGCAGCTCGCTCGGTCCTTCCCAGTAACAGGCCCGCAACCCCTCTCTTCTCTCCGGCGTGCTGGGAACTGGGCTTCCAGGCCTGGGCACAGAGCACTTGCCCGGAGCTCTCTGCTCAGGGACTGGTTCCCCTGCGCTGGGGCTGTGCTCTCCCTAGCCCAAACGCACCGGGGAGGGCCCCAAACCACATCCACACGACTCTACGCTGGGGGAGAGCTCCAGGGAAGCCCAGTCTGGCAGGCGCTTGCTGGGCACAAACGGAGTTTCCCTCTGGCTGTGGTGCTGCCTCCCCCAGCCAGGGGCCCTGGGACCCTGATCCCCTCCGCCCAGCGCTTCGTCTGGGCGGCCAAGCAAGCGCTTGTGAATGCAGCCCTGGGCGCTCTCTTTGCCTGACAAAGAGCTCTGCTTGCGGGAGGCTTTGGCAGTTTGCACACCCCCGGCCCCTGAGCCTTCTGCAAAGAGGCCTGGCTCCTAGGTCCAAAGGGAAGGCCAGAGCGGAGCTGAGGCCAGCCAGGCGCCAGGCACGTCTCCCACACTCCCGCAGCCTGCTCCTTCCCGGGCGAGAACGCTGGAAGCTGGGGAGCGCTGGGCGAGGCTCGCCCAGGCCAGAGCAGCCTCTCGGCCGGGGCTCTGCGCTATCGCGCCTGGGCGCAGAGCTGGAGCTCCGCCGCTCTGGCAGCTCGCTCGGTCCTTCCCAGTAACAGGCCCGCAACCCCTCTCTTCTCTCCGGCGTGCGGGAACTGGGCTTCCAGGCCTGGGCACAGAGCACTTGCCCGGAGCTCTCTGCTCAGGGACTGGTTCCCCTGCGCTGGGGCTGTGCTCTCCCTAGCCCAAACGCACCGGGGAGGGCCCCAAACCACATCCACACGACTCTACGCTGGGGGAGAGCTCCAGGGAAGCCCAGTCTGGCAGGCGCTTGCTGGGCACAAACGGAGTTTCCCTCTGGCTGTGGTGCTGCCTCCCCCAGCCAGGGGCCCTGGGACCCTGATCCCCTCCGCCCAGCGCTTAGTCTGGGCGGCCAAGCAACCGCTTGGGAAGGCAGCCCTGGGCGCTCTCTTTGCCTGACAAAGAGCTCTGCTTGCGGGAGGCTTTGGCAGTTTGCACACCCCCGGCCCCTGAGCCTTCTGCAAAGAGGCCTGGCTCCTAGGTCCAAAGAGAAGGCCAGAGCGGAGCTGAGGCCAGCCAGGCGCCAGGCACGTCTCCCACACTCCCGCAGCCTGCTCCTTCCCGGGCGAGAAGGCTAGAAGCTGGGGAGCGCTGGACGAGGCTCGCCCAGGCCAGAGCAGCCTCTCGGCCGGGGCTCTGCGCTATCGCGCCTGGGCGCAGAGCTGGAGCTCCGCCGCCCTGGCAGCTCCCTCGGTCCTTCCCAGGAACAGGCCCGCAAACCCTCTCTTCTCTCCGGCGTGCTGGGAACTGGGCTTCCAGGCCTGGGCACAGAGCACTTGCCCGGAGCTCTCTGCTCAGGGACTGGTTCCCCTGCGCTGGGGCTGTGCTCTCCCTAGCCCAAACGCACCGGGGAGGGCCCCAAACCACATCCACACGACTCTACGCTGGGGGAGAGCTCCAGGGAAGCCCAGTCTGGCAGGCGCTTGCTGGGCACAAACGGAGTTTCCCTCTGGCTGTGGTGCTGCCTCCCCCAGCCAGGGGCCCTGGGACCCTGATCCCCTCCGCCCAGCGCTTAGTCTGGGCGGCCAAGCAACCGCTTGGGAAGGCAGCCCTGGGCGCTCTCTTTGCCTGACAAAGAGCTCTGCTTGCGGGAGGCTTTGGCAGTTTGCACACCCCCGGCCCCTGAGCCTTCTGCAAAGAGGCCTGGCTCCTAGGTCCAAAGGGAAGGCCAGAGCGGAGCTGAGGCCAGCCAGGCGCCAGGCACGTCTCCCACACTCCCGCAGCCTGCTCCTTCCCGGGCGAGAATGCTAGAAGCTGGGGAGCGCTGGGCGAGGCTCGCCCAGGCCAGAGCAGCCTCTCGGCCGGGGCTCTGCGCTATCGCGCCTGGGCGCAGAGCTGGAGCTCCGCCGCTCTGGCAGCTCGCTCGGTCCTTCCCAGTAACAGGCCCGCAACCCCTCTCTTCTCTCCGGCGTGCTGGGAACTGGGCTTCGAGGCCTGGGCACAGAGCACTTGCCCGGAGCTCTCTGCTCAGGGACTGGTTCCCCTGCGCTGGGGCTGTGCTCTCCCTAGCCCAAACGCACCGGGGAGGGCCCCAAACCACATCCACACGACTCTACGCTGGGGGAGAGCTCCAGGGAAGCCCAGTCTGGCAGGCGCTTGCTGGGCACAAACGGAGTTTCCCTCTGGCTGTGGTGCTGCCTCCCCCAGCCAGGGGCTCTGGGACCCTGAACCCCTCCGCCCAGCGCTTAGTCTGGGCGGCCAAGCAACCGCTTGGGAAGGCAGCCCTGGGCGCTCTCTTTGCCTGACAAAGAGCTCTGCTTGCGGGAGGCTTTGGCAGTTTGCACACCCCCGGCCCCTGAGCCTTCTGCAAAGAGGCCTGGCTCCTAGGTCCAAAGGGAAGGCCAGAGCGGAGCTGAGGCCAGCCAGGCGCCAGGCACGTCTCCCACACTCCCGCAGCCTGCTCCTTCCCGGGCGAGAAGGCTAGAAGCTGGGGAGCGCTGGGCGAGGCTCGCCCAGGCCAGAGCAGCCTCTCGGCCGGGGCTCTGCGCTATCGCGCCTGGGCGCAGAGCTGGAGCTCCGCCGCTCTGGCTCCTTCAAAGTAACAGGCCCGCAACCCCTCTCTTCTCTCCGGCGTGCTGGGAACCGGGCTTCCAGGCCTGGGCACAGAGCACTTGCCCGGAGCTCTCTGCTCAGGGACTGGTTCCCCTGCGCTGGGGCTGTGCTCTCCCTAGCCCAAACGCACCGGGCAGGGCCCCAAACCACATCCACACGACTCTACGCTGGGGGAGAGCTCCAGGGAAGCCCAGTCTGGCAGGCGCTTGCTGGGCACAAACGGAGTTTCCCTCTGGCTGTGGTGCTGCCTCCCCCAGCCAGGGGCCCTGGGACCCTGATCCCCTCCGCCCAGCGCTTCGTCTGGGCGGCCAAGCAACCGCTTGGGAAGGCAGCCCTGGGCGCTCTCTTTGCCTGACAAAGAGCTCTGCTTGCGGGAGGCTTTGGCAGTTTGCACACCCCCGGCCCCTGAGCCTTCTGCAAAGAGGCCTGGCTCCTAGGTCCAAAGGGAAGGCCAGAGCGGAGCTGAGGCCAGCCAGGCGCCAGGCACGTCTCCCACACTCCCGCAGCCTGCTCCTTCCCGGGCGAGAAGGCTAGAAGCTGGGGAGCGCTGGGCGAGGCTCACCCAGGCCAGAGCAGCCTCTCGGCCGGGGCTCTGCGCTATCGCGCCTGGGCGCAGAGCTGGAGCTCCGCCGCTCTGGCAGCTCGCTCGGTCCTTCCCAGTAACAGGCCCGCAACCCCTCTCTTCTCTCCGGCTTGCTGGGAACCGGGCTTCCAGGCCTGGGCACAGAGCACTTGCCCGGAGCTCCCTGCTCAGGGACTGGTTCCCCTGCGCTGGGGCTGTGCTCTCCCTAGCCCAAACGCACCAAGGAAGGCCCCAAACCACATCCACACGACTCTACGCTGGGGGAGAGCTCCAGGGAAGCCCAGTCTGTCAGGCGCCTGCTGGGCACAAACGGAGTTTCCCTCTGGCTGTGGTGCTGCCTCCCCCAGCCAGGAGCCCTGGGACCCTGATCCCCTCCGCCCAGCGCTTCGTCTGGGCGGCCAAGCAACCGCTTGGGAAGGCAGCCCTGGGCGCTCTCTTTGCCTAACAAAGAGCTCTGCTTGCGGGAGGCTTTGGCAGTTTGCACACCCCCGGCCCCTGAGCCTTCTGCAAAGAGGCCTGGCTCCTAGGTCCAAAGGGAAGGCCAGAGCGGAGCTGAGGCCAGCCAGGCGCCAGGCACGTCTCCCACACTCCCGCAGCCTGCTCCTTCCCGGGCGAGAAGGCTAGAAGCTGGGGAGCGCTGGGCGAGGCTCGCCCAGGCCAGAGCAGCCTCTCGGCCGGGGCTCTGCGCTATCGCGCCTGGGCGCAGAGCTGGAGCTCCGCCGCTCTGGCAGCTCGCTCGGTCCTTCCCAGTAACAGGCCCGCAACCCCTCTCTTCTCTCCGGCGTGCTGGGAACTGGGCTTCCAGGCCTGGGCACAGAGCACTTGCCCGGAGCTCTCTGCTCAGGGACTGGTTCCCCTGCGCTGGGGCTGTGCTCTCCCTAGCCCAAACGCACCGGGGAGGGCCCCAAACCACATCCACACGACTCTACGCTGGGGGAGAGCTCCAGGGAAGCCCAGTCTGGCAGGCGCTTGCTGGTCACAAACGGAGTTTCCCTCTGGCTGTGGTGCTGCCTCTCCCAGCCAGGGGCCCTGGGACCCTGATCCCCTCCGCCCAGCGCTTAGTCTGGGCGGCCAAGCAACCGCTTGGGAAGGCAGCCCTGGGCGCTCTCTTTGCCTGACAAAGAGCTCTGCTTGCGGGAGGCTTTGGCAGTTTGCACACCCCCGGCCCCTGAGCCTTCTGCAAAGAGGCCTGGCTCCTAGGTCCAAAGGGAAGGCCAGAGCGGAGCTGAGGCCAGCCAGGCGCCAGGCACGTCTCCCACACTCCCGCAGCCTGCTCCTTCCCGGGCGAGAACGCTAGAAGCTGGGGAGCGCTGGGCGAGGCTCGCCCAGGCCAGAGCAGCCTCTCGGCCGGGGCTCTGCGCTATCGCGCCTGGGCGCAGAGCTGGAGCTCCGCCGCTCTGGCAGCTCGCTCGGTCCTTCCCAGTAACAGGCCCGCAACCCCTCTCTTCTCTCCGGCTTGCTGGGAACCGGGCTTCCAGGCCTGGGCACAGAGCACTTGCCCGGAGCTCCCTGCTCAGGGACTGGTTCCCCTGCGCTGGGGCTGTGCTCTCCCTAGCCCAAACGCACCAAGGAAGGCCCCAAACCACATCCACACGACTCTACGCTGGGGGAGAGCTCCAGGGAAGCCCAGTCTGTCAGGCGCCTGCTGGGCACAAACGGAGTTTCCCTCTGGCTGTGGTGCTGCCTCCCCCAGCCAGGGGCCCTGGGACCCTGATCCCCTCCGCCCAGCGCTTAGTCTGGGCGGCCAAGCAACCGCTTGGGAAGGCAGCCCTGGGCGCTCTCTTTGCCTAACAAAGAGCTCTGCTTGCGGGAGGCTTTGGCAGTTTGCACACCCCCGGCCCCTGAGCCTTCTGCAAAGAGGCCTGGCTCCTAGGTCCAAAGGGAAGGCCAGAGCGGAGCTGAGGCCAGCCAGGCGCCAGGCACGTCTCCCACACTCCCGCAGCCTGCTCCTTCCCGGGCGAGAAGGCTAGAAGCTGGGGAGCGCTGGGCGAGGCTCGCCCAGGCCAGAGCAGCCTCTCGGCCGGGGCTCTGCGCTATCGCGCCTGGGCGCAGAGCTGGAGCTCCGCCGCTCTGGCAGCTCGCTCGGTCCTTCCCAGTAACAGGCCCGCAACCCCTCTCTTCTCTCCGGCGTGCTGGGAACTGGGCTTCCAGGCCTGGGCACAGAGCACTTGCCCGGAGCTCTCTGCTCAGGGACTGGTTCCCCTGCGCTGGGGCTGTGCTCTCCCTAGCCCAAACGCACCGGGGAGGGCCCCAAACCACATCCACACGACTCTACGCTGGGGGAGAGCTCCAGGGAAGCCCAGTCTGGCAGGCGCTTGCTGGGCACAAACGGAGTTTCCCTCTGGCTGTGGTGCTGCCTCTCCCAGCCAGGGGCCCTGGGACCCTGATCCCCTCCGCCCAGCGCTTAGTCTGGGCGGCCAAGCAACCGCTTGGGAAGGCAGCCCTGGGCGCTCTCTTTGCCTGACAAAGAGCTCTGCTTGCGGGAGGCTTTGGCAGTTTGCACACCCCCGGCCCCTGAGCCTTCTGCAAAGAGGCCTGGCTCCTAGGTCCAAAGGGAAGGCCAGAGCGGAGCTGAGGCCAGCCAGGCGCCAGGCACGTCTCCCACACTCCCGCATCCTGCTCCTTCCCGGGCGAGAAGGCTAGAAGCTGGGGAGCGCTGGGCGAGGCTCGCCCAGGCCAGAGCAGCCTCTCGGCCGGGGCTCTGCGCTATCGCGCCTGGGCGCAGAGCTGGAGCTCCGCCGCTCTGGCAGCTCGCTCGGTCCTTCCCAGTAACAGGCCCGCAACCCCTCTCTTCTCTCCGGCGTGCTGGGAACTGGGCTTCCAGGCCTGGGCACAGAGCACTTGCCCGGAGCTCTCTGCTCAGGGACTGGTTCCCCTGCGCTGGGGCTGTGCTCTCCCTAGCCCAAACGCACCGGGGAGGGCCCCAAACCACATCCACACGACTCTACGCTGGGGGAGAGCTCCAGGGAAGCCCAGTCTGGCAGGCGCTTGCTGGGCACAAACGGAGTTTCCCTCTGGCTGTGGTGCTGCCTCCCCCAGCCAGGGGCCCTGGGACCCTGATCCCCTCCGCCCAGCGCTTCGTCTGGGCGGCCAAGCAAGCGCTTGTGAATGCAGCCCTGGGCGCTCTCTTTGCCTGACAAAGAGCTCTGCTTGCGGGAGGCTTTGGCAGTTTGCACACCCCCGGCCCCTGAGCCTTCTGCAAAGAGGCCTGGCTCCTAGGTCCAAAGGGAAGGCCAGAGCGGAGCTGAGGCCAGCCAGGCGCCAGGCACGTCTCCCACACTCCCGCAGCCTGCTCCTTCCCGGGCGAGAACGCTGGAAGCTGGGGAGCGCTGGGCGAGGCTCGCCCAGGCCAGAGCAGCCTCTCGGCCGGGGCTCTGCGCTATCGCGCCTGGGCGCAGAGCTGGAGCTCCGCCGCTCTGGCAGCTCGCTCGGTCCTTCCCAGTAACAGGCCCGCAACCCCTCTCTTCTCTCCGGCGTGCGGGAACTGGGCTTCCAGGCCTGGGCACAGAGCACTTGCCCGGAGCTCTCTGCTCAGGGACTGGTTCCCCTGCGCTGGGGCTGTGCTCTCCCTAGCCCAAACGCACCGGGGAGGGCCCCAAACCACATCCACACGACTCTACGCTGGGGGAGAGCTCCAGGGAAGCCCAGTCTGGCAGGCGCTTGCTGGGCACAAACGGAGTTTCCCTCTGGCTGTGGTGCTGCCTCCCCCAGCCAGGGGCCCTGGGACCCTGATCCCCTCCGCCCAGCGCTTAGTCTGGGCGGCCAAGCAACCGCTTGGGAATGCAGCCCTGGGCGCTCTCTTTGCCTGACAAAGAGCTCTGCTTGCGGGAGGCTTTGGCAGTTTGCACACCCCCGGCCCCTGAGCCTTCTGCAAAGAGGCCTGGCTCCTAGGTCCAAAGGGAAGGCCAGAGCGGAGCTGAGGCCAGCCAGGCGCCAGGCACGTCTCCCACACTCCCGCAGCCTGCTCCTTCCCGGGCGAGAACGCTAGAAGCTGGGGAGCGCTGGGCGAGGCTCGCCCAGGCCAGAGCAGCCTCTCGGCCGGGGCTCTGCGCTATCGCGCCTGGGCGCAGAGCTGGAGCTCCGCCGCTCTGGCAGCTCGCTCGGTCCTTCCCAGTAACAGGCCCGCAACCCCTCTCTTCTCTCCGGCTTGCTGGGAACCGGGCTTCCAGGCCTGGGCACAGAGCACTTGCCCGGAGCTCCCTGCTCAGGGACTGGTTCCCCTGCGCTGGGGCTGTGCTCTCCCTAGGCCAAACGCACCGGGGAAGGCCCCAAACCACATCCACACGACTCTACGCTGGGGGAGAGCTCCAGGGAAGCCCAGTCTGTCAGGCGCCTGCTGGGCACAAACGGAGTTTCCCTCTGGCTGTGGTGCTGCCTCCCCCAGCCAGGGGCCCTGGGACCCTGATCCCCTCCGCCCAGCGCTTAGTCTGGGCGGCCAAGCAACCGCTTGGGAAGGCAGCCCTGGGCGCTCTCTTTGCCTAACAAAGAGCTCTGCTTGCGGGAGGCTTTGGCAGTTTGCACACCCCGGCCCCTGAGCCTTCTGCAAAGAGGCCTGGCTCCTAGGTCCAAAGGGAAGGCCAGAGCGGAGCTGAGGCCAGCCAGGCGCCAGGCACGTCTCCCACACTCCCGCAGCCTGCTCCTTCCCGGGCGAGAAGGCTAGAAGCTGGGGAGCGCTGGGCGAGGCTCGCCCAGGCCAGAGCAGCCTCTCGGCCGGGGCTCTGCGCTATCGCGCCTGGGCGCAGAGCTGGAGCTCCGCCGCTCTGGCAGCTCGCTCGGTCCTTCCCAGTAACAGGCCCGCAACCCCTCTCTTCTCTCCGGCGTGCTGGGAACTGGGCTTCCAGGCCTGGGCACAGAGCACTTGCCCGGAGCTCTCTGCTCAGGGACTGGTTCTCCTGCGCTGGGGCTGTGCTCTCCCTAGCCCAAACGCACCGGGGAGGGCCCCAAACCACATCCACACGACTCTACGCTGGGGGAGAGCTCCAGGGAAGCCCAGTCTGGCAGGCGCTTGCTGGTCACAAACGGAGTTTCCCTCTGGCTGTGGTGCTGCCTCTCCCAGCCAGGGGCCCTGGGACCCTGATCCCCTCCGCCCAGCGCTTAGTCTGGGCGGCCAAGCAACCGCTTGGGAAGGCAGCCCTGGGCGCTCTCTTTGCCTGACAAAGAGCTCTGCTTGCGGGAGGCTTTGGCAGTTTGCACACCCCCGGCCCCTGAGCCTTCTGCAAAGAGGCCTGGCTCCTAGGTCCAAAGGGAAGGCCAGAGCGGAGCTGAGGCCAGCCAGGCGCCAGGCACGTCTCCCACACTCCCGCAGCCTGCTCCTTCCCGGGCGAGAAGGCTAGAAGCTGGGGAGCGCTGGGCGAGGCTCGCCCAGGCCAGAGCAGCCTCTCGGCCGGGGCTCTGCGCTATCGCGCCTGGGCGCAGAGCTGGAGCTCCGCCGCTCTGGCAGCTCGCTCGGTCCTTCCCAGTAACAGGCCCGCAACCCCTCTCTTCTCTCCGGCGTGCTGGGAACTGGGCTTCCAGGCCTGGGCACAGAGCACTTGCCCGGAGCTCTCTGCTCAGGGACTGGTTCCCCTGCGCTGGGGCTGTGCTCTCCCTAGCCCAAACGCACCGGGGAGGGCCCCAAACCACATCCACACGACTCTACGCTGGGGGAGAGCTCCAGGGAAGCCCAGTCTGGCAGGCGCTTGCTGGGCACAAACGGAGTTTCCCTCTGGCTGTGGTGCTGCCTCCCCCAGCCAGGGGCCCTGGGACCCTGATCCCCTCCGCCCAGCGCTTCGTCTGGGCGGCCAAGCAAGCGCTTGTGAATGCAGCCCTGGGCGCTCTCTTTGCCTGACAAAGAGCTCTGCTTGCGGGAGGCTTTGGCAGTTTGCACACCCCCGGCCCCTGAGCCTTCTGCAAAGAGGCCTGGCTCCTAGGTCCAAAGGGAAGGCCAGAGCGGAGCTGAGGCCAGCCAGGCGCCAGGCACGTCTCCCACACTCCCGCAGCCTGCTCCTTCCCGGGCGAGAACGCTGGAAGCTGGGGAGCGCTGGGCGAGGCTCGCCCAGGCCAGAGCAGCCTCTCGGCCGGGGCTCTGCGCTATCGCGCCTGGGCGCAGAGCTGGAGCTCCGCCGCTCTGGCAGCTCGCTCGGTCCTTCCCAGTAACAGGCCCGCAACCCCTCTCTTCTCTCCGGCGTGTGGGAACTGGGCTTCCAGGCCTGGGCACAGAGCACTTGCCCGGAGCTCTCTGCTCAGGGACTGGTTCCCCTGCGCTGGGGCTGTGCTCTCCCTAGCCCAAACGCACCGGGGAGGGCCCCAAACCACATCCACACGACTCTACGCTGGGGGAGAGCTCCAGGGAAGCCCAGTCTGGCAGGCGCTTGCTGGGCACAAACGGAGTTTCCCTCTGGCTGTGGTGCTGCCTCCCCCAGCCAGGGGCCCTGGGACCCTGATCCCCTCCGCCCAGCGCTTAGTCTGGGCGGCCAAGCAACCGCTTGGGAAGGCAGCCCTGGGCGCTCTCTTTGCCTGACAAAGAGCTCTGCTTGCGGGAGGCTTTGGCAGTTTGCACACCCCCGGCCCCTGAGCCTTCTGCAAAGAGGCCTGGCTCCTAGGTCCAAAGGGAAGGCGAGAGCGGAGCTGAGGCCAGCCAGGCGCCAGGCACGTCTCCCACACTCCCGCAGCCTGCTCCTTCCCGGGCGAGAACGCTAGAAGCTGGGGAGCGCTGGGCGAGGCTCGCCCAGGCCAGAGCAGCCTCTCGGCCGGGGCTCTGCGCTATCGCGCCTGGGCGCAGAGCTGGAGCTCCGCCGCTCTGGCAGCTCGCTCGGTCCTTCCCAGTAACAGGCCCGCAACCCCTCTCTTCTCTCCGGCTTGCTGGGAACCGGGCTTCCAGGCCTGGGCACAGAGCACTTGCCCGGAGCTCCCTGCTCAGGGACTGGTTCCCCTGCGCTGGGGCTGTGCTCTCCCTAGCCCAAACGCACCAAGGAAGGCCCCAAACCACATCCACACGACTCTACGCTGGGGGAGAGCTCCAGGGAAGCCCAGTCTGTCAGGCGCCTGCTGGGCACAAACGGAGTTTCCCTCTGGCTGTGGTGCTGCCTCCCCCAGCCAGGGGCCCTGGGACCCTGATCCCCTCCGCCCAGCGCTTAGTCTGGGCGGCCAAGCAACCGCTTGGGAAGGCAGCCCTGGGCGCTCTCTTTGCCTAACAAAGAGCTCTGCTTGCGGGAGGCTTTGGCAGTTTGCACACCCCGGCCCCTGAGCCTTCTGCAAAGAGGCCTGGCTCCTAGGTCCAAAGGGAAGGCCAGAGCGGAGCTGAGGCCAGCCAGGCGCCAGGCACGTCTCCCACACTCCCGCAGCCTGCTCCTTCCCGGGCGAGAAGGCTAGAAGCTGGGGAGCGCTGGGCGAGGCTCGCCCAGGCCAGAGCAGCCTCTCGGCCGGGGCTCTGCGCTATCGCGCCTGGGCGCAGAGCTGGAGCTCCGCCGCTCTGGCAGCTCGCTCGGTCCTTCCCAGTAACAGGCCCGCAACCCCTCTCTTCTCTCCGGCGTGCTGGGAACTGGGCTTCCAGGCCTGGGCACAGAGCACTTGCCCGGAGCTCTCTGCTCAGGGACTGGTTCCCCTGCGCTGGGGCTGTGCTCTCCCTAGCCCAAACGCACCGGGGAGGGCCCCAAACCACATCCACACGACTCTACGCTGGGGGAGAGCTCCAGGGAAGCCCAGTCTGGCAGGCGCTTGCTGGTCACAAACGGAGTTTCCCTCTGGCTGTGGTGCTGCCTCTCCCAGCCAGGGGCCCTGGGACCCTGATCCCCTCCGCCCAGCGCTTAGTCTGGGCGGCCAAGCAACCGCTTGGGAAGGCAGCCCTGGGCGCTCTCTTTGCCTGACAAAGAGCTCTGCTTGCGGGAGGCTTTGGCAGTTTGCACACCCCCGGCCCCTGAGCCTTCTGCAAAGAGGCCTGGCTCCTAGGTCCAAAGGGAAGGCCAGAGCGGAGCTGAGGCCAGCCAGGCGCCAGGCACGTCTCCCACACTCCCGCAGCCTGCTCCTTCCCGGGCGAGAAGGCTAGAAGCTGGGGAGCGCTGGGCGAGGCTCGCCCAGGCCAGAGCAGCCTCTCGGCCGGGGCTCTGCGCTATCGCGCCTGGGCGCAGAGCTGGAGCTCCGCCGCTCTGGCAGCTCGCTCGGTCCTTCCCAGTAACAGGCCCGCAACCCCTCTCTTCTCTCCGGCGTGCTGGGAACTGGGCTTCCAGGCCTGGGCACAGAGCACTTGCCCGGAGCTCTCTGCTCAGGGACTGGTTCCCCTGCGCTGGGGCTGTGCTCTCCCTAGCCCAAACGCACCGGGGAGGGCCCCAAACCACATCCACACGACTCTACGCTGGGGGAGAGCTCCAGGGAAGCCCAGTCTGGCAGGCGCTTGCTGGGCACAAACGGAGTTTCCCTCTGGCTGTGGTGCTGCCTCCCCCAGCCAGGGGCCCTGGGACCCTGATCCCCTCCGCCCAGCGCTTCGTCTGGGCGGCCAAGCAAGCGCTTGTGAATGCAGCCCTGGGCGCTCTCTTTGCCTGACAAAGAGCTCTGCTTGCGGGAGGCTTTGGCAGTTTGCACACCCCCGGCCCCTGAGCCTTCTGCAAAGAGGCCTGGCTCCTAGGTCCAAAGGGAAGGCCAGAGCGGAGCTGAGGCCAGCCAGGCGCCAGGCACGTCTCCCACACTCCCGCAGCCTGCTCCTTCCCGGGCGAGAACGCTGGAAGCTGGGGAGCGCTGGGCGAGGCTCGCCCAGGCCAGAGCAGCCTCTCGGCCGGGGCTCTGCGCTATCGCGCCTGGGCGCAGAGCTGGAGCTCCGCCGCTCTGGCAGCTCGCTCGGTCCTTCCCAGTAACAGGCCCGCAACCCCTCTCTTCTCTCCGGCGTGCGGGAACTGGGCTTCCAGGCCTGGGCACAGAGCACTTGCCCGGAGCTCTCTGCTCAGGGACTGGTTCCCCTGCACTGGGGCTGTGCTCTCCCTAGCCCAAACGCACCGGGGAGGGCCCCAAACCACATCCACACGACTCTACGCTGGGGGAGAGCTCCAGGGAAGCCCAGTCTGGCAGGCGCTTGCTGGGCACAAACGGAGTTTCCCTCTGGCTGTGGTGCTGCCTCCCCCAGCCAGGGGCCCTGGGACCCTGATCCCCTCCGCCCAGCGCTTAGTCTGGGCGGCCAAGCAACCGCTTGGGAAGGCAGCCCTGGGCGCTCTCTTTGCCTGACAAAGAGCTCTGCTTGCGGGAGGCTTTGGCAGTTTGCACACCCCCGGCCCCTGAGCCTTCTGCAAAGAGGCCTGGCTCCTAGGTCCAAAGGGAAGGCCAGAGCGGAGCTGAGGCCAGCCAGGTGCCAGGCACGTCTCCCACACTCCCACAGCCTGCTCCTTCCCGGGCGAGAAGGCTAGAAGCTGGGGAGCGCTGGGCGAGGCTCGCCCAGGCCAGAGCAGCCTCTCGGCCGGGGCTCTGCGCTATCGCGCCTGGGCGCAGAGCTGGAGCTCCGCCGCTCTGGCAGCTCGCTCGGTCCTTCCCAGTAACAGGCCCGCAACCCCTCTCTTCTCTCCGGCGTGCTGGGAACTGGGCTTCCAGGCCTGGGCACAGAGCACTTGCCCGGAGCTCTCTGCTCAGGGACTGGTTCCCCTGCGCTGGGGCTGTGCTCTCCCTAGCCCAAACGCACCGGGGAGGGCCCCAAACCACATCCACACGACTCTACGCTGGGGGAGAGCTCCAGGGAAGCCCAGTCTGGCAGGCGCTTGCTGGGCACAGACGGAGTTTCCCTCTGGCTGTGGTGCTGCCTCCCCCAGCCAGGGGCCCTGGGACCCTGATCCCCTCCGCCCAGCGCTTAGTCTGGGCGGCCAAGCAACCGCTTGGGAAGGCAGCCCTGGGCGCTCTCTTTGCCTGACAAAGAGCTCTGCTTGCGGGAGGCTTTGGCAGTTTGCACACCCCCGGCCCCTGAGCCTTCTGCAAAGAGGCCTGGCTCCTAGGTCCAAAGGGAAGGCCAGAGCGGAGCTGAGGCCAGCCAGGCGCCAGGCACGTCTCCCACACTCCCGCAGCCTGCTCCTTCCCGGGCGAGAAGGCTAGAAGCTGGGGAGCGCTGGGCGAGGCTCGCCCAGGCCAGAGCAGCCTCTCGGCCGGGGCTCTGCGCTATCGCGCCTGGGCGCAGAGCTGGAGCTCCGCCGCTCTGGCAGCTCGCTCGGTCCTTCCCAGTAACAGGCCCGCAACCCCTCTCTTCTCTCCGGCGTGCTGGGAACTGGGCTTCCAGGCCTGGGCACAGAGCACTTGCCCGGAGCTCTCTGCTCAGGGACTGGTTCCCCTGCGCTGGGGCTGTGCTCTCCCTAGCCCAAACGCACCGGGGAGGGCCCCAAACCACATCCACACGACTCTACGCTGGGGGAGAGCTCCAGGGAAGCCCAGTCTGGCAGGCGCTTGCTGGGCACAAACGGAGTTTCCCTCTGGCTGTGGTGCTGCCTCCCCCAGCCAGGGGCCCTGGGACCCTGATCCCCTCCGCCCAGTGCTTCGTCTGGGCGGCCAAGCAACCGCTTGGGAATGCAGCCCTGGGCGCTCTCTTTGCCTGACAAAGTGCTCTGCTTGCGGGAGGCTTTGGCAGTTTGCACACCCCCGGCCCCTGAGCCTTCTGCAAAGAGGCCTGGCTCCTAGGTCCAAAGGGAAGGCCAGAGCGGAGCTGAGGCCAGCCAGGCGCCAGGCACGTCTCCCACACTCCCGCAGCCTGCTCCTTCCCGGGCGAGAACGCTGGAAGCTGGGGAGCGCTGGGCGAGGCTCGCCCAGGCCAGAGCAGCCTCTCGGCCGGGGCTCTGCGCTATCGCGCCTGGGCGCAGAGCTGGAGCTCCGCCGCTCTGGCAGCTCGCTCGGTCCTTCCCAGTAACAGGCCCGCAACCCCTCTCTTCTCTCCGGCGTGCGGGAACTGGGCTTCCAGGCCTGGGCACAGAGCACTTGCCCGGAGCTCTCTGCTCAGGGACTGGTTCCCCTGCGCTGGGGCTGTGCTCTCCCTAGCCCAAACGCACCGGGGAGGGCCCCAAACCACATCCACACGACTCTACGCTGGGGGAGAGCTCCAGGGAAGCCCAGTCTGGCAGGCGCTTGCTGGGCACAAACGGAGTTTCCCTCTGGCTGTGGTGCTGCCTCCCCCAGCCAGGGGCCCTGGGACCCTGATCCCCTCCGCCCAGCGCTTAGTCTGGGCGGCCAAGCAACCGCTTGGGAAGGCAGCCCTGGGCGCTCTCTTTGCCTGACAAAGAGCTCTGCTTGCGGGAGGCTTTGGCAGTTTGCACACCCCCGGCCCCTGAGCCTTCTGCAAAGAGGCCTGGCTCCTAGGTCCAAAGGGAAGGCCAGAGCGGAGCTGAGGCCAGCCAGGCGCCAGGCACGTCTCCCACACTCCCGCAGCCTGCTCCTTCCCGGGCGAGAAGGCTAGAAGCTGGGGAGCGCTGGGCGAGGCTCGCCCAGGCCAGAGCAGCCTCTCGGCCGGGGCTCTGCGCTATCGCGCCTGGGCGCAGAGCTGGAGCTCCGCCGCTCTGGCAGCTCGCTCGGTCCTTCCCAGTAACAGGCCCGCAACCCCTCTCTTCTCTCCGGCTTGCTGGGAACCGGGCTTCCAGGCCTGGGCACAGAGCACTTGCCCGGAGCTCCCTGCTCAGGGACTGGTTCCCCTGCGCTGGGGCTGTGCTCTCCCTAGCCCAAACGCACCAAGGAAGGCCCCAAACCACATCCACACGACTCTACGCTGGGGGAGAGCTCCAGGGAAGCCCAGTCTGTCAGGCGCCTGCTGGGCACAAACGGAGTTTCCCTCTGGCTGTGGTGCTGCCTCCCCCAGCCAGGGGCCCTGGGACCCTGATCCCCTCCGCCCAGCGCTTAGTCTGGGCGGCCAAGCAACCGCTTGGGAAGGCAGCCCTGGGCGCTCTCTTTGCCTAACAAAGAGCTCTGCTTGCGGGAGGCTTTGGCAGTTTGCACACCCCCGGCCCCTGAGCCTTCTGCAAAGAGGCCTGGCTCCTAGGTCCAAAGGGAAGGCCAGAGCGGAGCTGAGGCCAGCCAGGCGCCAGGCACGTCTCCCACACTCCCGCAGCCTGCTCCTTCCCGGGCGAGAAGGCTAGAAGCTGGGGAGCGCTGGGCGAGGCTCGCCCAGGCCAGAGCAGCCTCTCGGCCGGGGCTCTGCGCTATCGCGCCTGGGCGCAGAGCTGGAGCTCCGCCGCTCTGGCAGCTCGCTCGGTCCTTCCCAGTAACAGGCACGCAACCCCTCTCTTCTCTCCGGCGTGCTGGGAACTGGGCTTCCAGGCCTGGGCACAGAGCACTTGCCCGGAGCTCTCTGCTCAGGGACTGGTTCCCCTGCGCTGGGGCTGTGCTCTCCCTAGCCCAAACGCACCGGGGAGGGCCCCAAACCACATCCACACGACTCTACGCTGGGGGAGAGCTCCAGGGAAGCCCAGTCTGGCAGGCGCTTGCTGGTCACAAACGGAGTTTCCCTCTGGCTGTGGTGCTGCCTCTCCCAGCCAGGGGCCCTGGGACCCTGATCCCCTCCGCCCAGCGCTTAGTCTGGGCGGCCAAGCAACCGCTTGGGAAGGCAGCCCTGGGCGCTCTCTTTGCCTGACAAAGAGCTCTGCTTGCGGGAGGCTTTGGCAGTTTGCACACCCCCGGCCCCTGAGCCTTCTGCAAAGAGGCCTGGCTCCTAGGTCCAAAGGGAAGGCCAGAGCGGAGCTGAGGCCAGCCAGGCGCCAGGCACGTCTCCCACACTCCCGCAGCCTGCTCCTTCCCGGGCGAGAAGGCTAGAAGCTGGGGAGCGCTGGGCGAGGCTCGCCCAGGCCAGAGCAGCCTCTCGGCCGGGGCTCTGCGCTATCGCGCCTGGGCGCAGAGCTGGAGCTCCGCCGCTCTGGCAGCTCGCTCGGTCCTTCCCAGTAACAGGCCCGCAACCCCTCTCTTCTCTCCGGCGTGCTGGGAACTGGGCTTCCAGGCCTGGGCACAGAGCACTTGCCCGGAGCTCTCTGCTCAGGGACTGGTTCCCCTGCGCTGGGGCTGTGCTCTCCCTAGCCCAAACGCACCGGGGAGGGCCCCAAACCACATCCACACGACTCTACGCTGGGGGAGAGCTCCAGGGAAGCCCAGTCTGGCAGGCGCTTGCTGGGCACAAACGGAGTTTCCCTCTGGCTGTGGTGCTGCCTCCCCCAGCCAGGGGCCCTGGGACCCTGATCCCCTCCGCCCAGCGCTTCGTCTGGGCGGCCAAGCAAGCGCTTGTGAATGCAGCCCTGGGCGCTCTCTTTGCCTGACAAAGAGCTCTGCTTGCGGGAGGCTTTGGCAGTTTGCACACCCCCGGCCCCTGAGCCTTCTGCAAAGAGGCCTGGCTCCTAGGTCCAAAGGGAAGGCCAGAGCGGAGCTGAGGCCAGCCAGGCGCCAGGCACGTCTCCCACACTCCCGCAGCCTGCTCCTTCCCGGGCGAGAACGCTGGAAGCTGGGGAGCGCTGGGCGAGGCTCGCCCAGGCCAGAGCAGCCTCTCGGCCGGGGCTCTGCGCTATCGCGCCTGGGCGCAGAGCTGGAGCTCCGCCGCTCTGGCAGCTCGCTCGGTCCTTCCCAGTAACAGGCCCGCAACCCCTCTCTTCTCTCCGGCGTGCTGGGAACCGGGCTTCCAGGCCTGGGCACAGAGCACTTGCCCGGAGCTCTCTGCTCAGGGACTGGTTCCCCTGCGCTGGGGCTGTGCTCTCCCTAGCCCAAACGCACCGGGGAGGGCCCCAAACCACATCCACACGACTCTACGCTGGGGGAGAGCTCCAGGGAAGCCCAGTCTGGCAGGCGCTTGCTGGGCACAAACGGAGTTTCCCTCTGGCTGTGGTGCTGCCTCCCCCAGCCAGGGGCCTGGGACCCTGATCCCCTCCGCCCAGCGCTTAGTCTGGGCGGCCAAGCAACCGCTTGGGAAGGCAGACCTGGGCGCTCTCTTTGCCTGACAAAGGGCTCTGCTTGCGGGAGGCTTTGGCAGTTTGCACACCCCCGGCCCCTGAGCCTTCTGCAAAGAGGCCTGGCTCCTAGGTCCAAAGGGAAGGCGAGAGCAGAGCTGAGGCCAGCCAGGCGCCAGGCACGTCTCCCACACTCCCGCAGCCTGCTCCTTCCCGGGCGAGAAGGCTAGAAGCTGGGGAGCGCTGGGCGAGGCTCGCCCAGGCCAGAGCAGCCTCTCGGCCGGGGCTCTGCGCTATCGCGCCTGGGCGCAGAGCTGGAGCTCCGCCGCTCTGGCAGCTCGCTCGGTCCTTCCCAGTAACAGGCCCGCAACCCCTCTCTTCTCTCCGGCGTGCTGGGAACTGGGCTTCCAGGCCTGGGCACAGAGCACTTGCCCAGAGCTCTCTGCTCAGGGACTGGTTCCCCTGCGCTGGGGCTGTGCTCTCCCTAGCCCAAACGCACCGGGGAGGGCCCCAAACCACATCCACACGACTCTACGCTGGGGGAGAGCTCCAGGGAAGCCCAGTCTGGCAGGCGCTTGCTGGGCACAAACGGAGTTTCCCTCTGGCTGTGGTGCTGCCTCCCCCAGCCAGGGGCCCTGGGACCCTGATCCCCTCCGCCCAGCGCTTAGTCTGGGCGGCCAAGCAACCGCTTGGGAAGGCAGCCCTGGGCGCTCTCTTTGCCTGACAAAGAGCTCTGCTTGCGGGAGGCTTTGGCAGTTTGCACACCCCCGGCCCCTGAGCCTTCTGCAAAGAGGCCTGGCTCCTAGGTCCAAAGGGAAGGCCAGAGCGGAGCTGAGGCCAGCCAGGCACCAGGCACGTCTCCCACACTCCCGCAGCCTGCTCCTTCCCGGGCGAGAAGGCTAGAAGCTGGGGAGCGCTGGGCGAGGCTCGCCCAGGCCAGAGCAGCCTCTCGGCCGGGGCTCTGCGCTATCGCGCCTGGGCGCAGAGCTGGAGCTCCGCCGCTCTGGCAGCTCGCTCGGTCCTTCCCAGTAACAGGCCCGCAACCCCTCTCTTCTCTCCGGCGTGCTGGGAACTGGGCTTCCAGGCCTGGGCACAGAGCACTTGCCCGGAGCTCTCTGCTCAGGGACTGGTTCCCCTGCGCTGGGGCTGTGCTCTCCCTAGCCCAAACGCACCGGGGAGGGCCCCAAACCACATCCACACGACTCTACGCTGGGGGAGAGCTCCAGGGAAGCCCAGTCTGGCAGGCGCTTGCTGGGCACAGACGGAGTTTCCCTCTGGCTGTGGTGCTGCCTCCCCCAGCCAGGGGCCCTGGGACCCTGATCCCCTCCGCCCAGCGCTTAGTCTGGGCGGCCAAGCAACCGCTTGGGAAGGCAGCCCTGGGCGCTCTCTTTGCCTGACAAAGAGCTCTGCTTGCGGGAGGCTTTGGCAGTTTGCACACCCCCAGCCCCTGAGCCTTCTGCAAAGAGGCCTGGCTCCTAGGTCCAAAGGGAAGGCCAGAGCGGAGCTGAGGCCAGCCAGGCGCCAGGCACGTCTCCCACACTCCCGCAGCCTGCTCCTTCCCGGGCGAGAAGGCTAGAAGCTGGGGAGCGCTGGGCGAGGCTCGCCCAGGCCAGAGCAGCCTCTCGGCCGGGGCTCTGCGCTATCGCGCCTGGGCGCAGAGCTGGAGCTCCGCCGCTCTGGCAGCTCGCTCGGTCCTTCCCAGTAACAGGCCCGCAACCCCTCTCTTCTCTCTGGCGTGCTGGGAACTGGGCTTCCAGGCCTGGGCACAGAGCACTTGCCCGGAGCTCTCTGCTCAGGGACTGGTTCCCCTGCGCTGGGGCTGTGCTCTCCCTAGCCCAAACGCACCGGGGAGGGCCCCAAACCACATCCACACGACTCTACGCTGGGGGAGAGCTCCAGGGAAGCCCAGTCTGGCAGGCGCTTGCTGGGCACAAACGGAGTTTCCCTCTGGCTGTGGTGCTGCCTCCCCCAGCCAGGGGCCCTGGGACCCTGATCCCCTCCGCCCAGCGCTTAGTCTGGGCGGCCAAGCAACCGCTTGGGAAGGCAGCCCTGGGCGCTCTCTTTGCCTGACAAAGAGCTCTGCTTGCGGGAGGCTTTGGCAGTTTGCACACCCCCGGCCCCTGAGCCTTCTGCAAAGAGGCCTGGCTCCTAGGTCCAAAGGGAAGGCCAGAGCGGAGCTGAGGCCAGCCAGGCACCAGGCACGTCTCCCACACTCCCGCAGCCTGCTCCTTCCCGGGCGAGAACGCTGGAAGCTGGGGAGCGCTGGGCGAGGCTCGCCCAGGCCAGAGCAGCCTCTCGGCCGGGGCTCTGCGCTATCGCGCCTGGGCGCAGAGCTGGAGCTCCGCCGCTCTGGCAGCTCGCTCGGTCCTTCCCAGTAACAGGCCCGCAACCCCTCTCTTCTCTCCGGCGTGCTGGGAACTGGGCTTCCAGGCCTGGGCACAGAGCACTTGCCCGGAGCTCTCTGCTCAGGGACTGGTTCCCCTGCGCTGGGGCTGTGCTCTCCCTAGCCCAAACGCACCGGGGAGGGCCCCAAACCACATCCACACGACTCTACGCTGGGGGAGAGCTCCAGGGAAGCCCAGTCTGGCAGGCGCTTGCTGGGCACAAACGGAGTTTCCCTCTGGCTGTGCTGCTGCCTCCCCCAGCCAGGGGCCCTGGGACCCTGATCCCCTCCAGCCAGCGCTTAGTCTGGGCGGCAAAGCAACCGCTTGGGAATGCAGCCCTGGGCGCTCTCTTTGCCTGACAAAGAGCTCTGCTTGCGGGAGGCTTTGGCAGTTTGCACACCCCCGGCCCCTGAGCCTTCTGCAAAGAGGCCTGGCTCCTAGGTCCAAAGGGAAGGCCAGAGCGGAGCTGAGGCCAGCCAGGCGCCAGGCACGTCTCCCACACTCCCGCAGCCTGCTCCTTCCCGGGCGAGAACGCTAGAAGCTGGGGAGCGCTGGGCGAGGCTCGCCCGGGCCAGAGCAGCCTCTCGGCCGGGGCTCTGCGCTACCGCGCCTGGGCGCAGAGCTGGAGCTCCGCCGCTCTGGCAGCTCGCTCGGTCCTTCCCAGTAACAGGCCCGCAACTCCTCTCTTCTCTCCGGCGTGCTGGGAACTGGGCTTCCAGGCCTGGGCACACAGCACTTGCCCGGAGCTCTCTGCTCAGGGACTGGTTCCCCTGCGCTGGGGCTGTGCTCTCCCTAGCCCAAACGCACCGGGGAGGGCCCCAAACCACATCCACACGACTCTACGCTGGGGGAGAGCTCCAGGGAAGCCCAGTCTGGCAGGCGCTTGCTGGGCACAAACGGAGTTTCCCTCTGGCTGTGGTGCTGCCTCCCCCAGCCAGGGGCCCTGGGACCCTGATCCCCTCCGCCCAGCGCTTAGTCTGGGCGGCCAAGCAACCGCTTGGGAAGGCAGCCCTGGGCGCTCTCTTTGCCTGACAAAGGGCTCTGCTTGCGGGAGGCTTTGGCAGTTTGCACACCCCCGGCCCCTGAGCCTTCTGCAAAGAGGCCTGGCTCCTAGGTCCAAAGGGAAGGCCAGAGCGGAGCTGAGGCCAGCCAGGCTCCAGGCACGTCTCCCACACTCCCGCAGCCTGCTCCTTCCCGGGCGAGAAGGCTAGAAGCTGGGGAGCGCTGGGCGAGGCTCGCCCAGGCCAGAGCAGCCTCTCGGCCGGGGCTCTGCGCTATCGCGCCTGGGCGCAGAGCTGGAGCTCCGCCGCTCTGGCAGCTCGCTCGGTCCTTCCCAGTAACAGGCCCGCAACCCCTCTCTTCTCTCCGGCGTGCTGGGAACTGGGCTTCCAGGCCTGGGCACAGAGCACTTGCCCGGAGCTCTCTGCTCAGGGACTGGTTCCCCTGCGCTGGGGCTGTGCTCTCCCTAGCCCAAACGCACCGGGGAGGGCCCCAAACCACATCCACACGACTCTACGCTGGGGGAGAGCTCCAGGGAAGCCCAGTCTGGCAGGCGCTTGCTGGGCACAAACGGAGTTTCCCTCTGGCTGTGGTGCTGCCTCCCCCAGCCAGGGGCCCTGGGACCCTGATCCCCTCCGCCCAGCGCTTAGTCTGGGCGGCCAAGCAACCGCTTGGGAAGGCAGCCCTGGGCGCTCTCTTTGCCTGACAAAGAGCTCTGCTTGCGGGAGGCTTTGGCAGTTTGCACACCCCCGGCCCCTGAGCCTTCTGCAAAGAGGCCTGGCTCCTAGGTCCAAAGGGAAGGCCAGAGCGGAGCTGAGGCCAGCCAGGCACCAGGCACGTCTCCCACACTCCCGCAGCCTGCTCCTTCCCGGGCGAGAAGGCTGGAAGCTGGGGAGCGCTGGGCGAGGCTCGCCCAGGCCAGAGCAGCCTCTCGGCCGGGGCTCTGCTCTACCACGCCTGGGCGCAGAGCTGGAGCTCCGCCGCTCTGGCAGCTCGCTCGGTCCTTCCCAGTAACAGGCCCGCAACCCCTCTCTTCTCTCCGGCGTGCTGGGAACTGGGCTTCCAGGCCTGGGCACAGAGCACTTGCCCGGAGCTCTCTGCTCAGGGACTGGTTCCCCTGCGCTGGGGCTGTGCTCTCCCTAGCGCAAACGCACCGGGGAAGGCCCCAAACCACATCCACACGACTCTACGCTGGGGGAGAGCTCCAGGGAAGCCCAGTCTGGCAGGCGCTTGCTGGGCACAAACGGAGGATCCCTCTGGCTGTGGTGCTGCCTCGCCCAGCCAGGGGCGCTGGGACCCTGATTCCCTCTGCCCAACACTTAGTCTGGGCGGCCAAGCAAGCGCTTGGGAATGCAGCCCTGGGCGCTCTCTTTGCCTGACAAAGAGCTCTGCTTGCGGGAGGCTTTGGCAGTTTGCACACCCCCGGCCCCTGAGCCTTCTGCAAAGAGGCCTGGCTCCTAGGTCCAAAGGGAAGGCGAGAGCGGAGCTGAGGCCAGCCAGGCGCCAGGCACGTCTCCCACACTCCCGCAGCCTGCTCCTTCCCGGGCGAGAACGCTAGAAGCTGGGAAGCGCTGGGCGAGGCTCGCCCAGGCCAGAGCAGCCTCTCGGCCGGGGCTCTGCGCTACCGCGCCTGGGCGCAGAGCTGGAGCTCCGCCGCTCTGGCAGCTCGCTCGGTCCTTCCCAGTAACAGGCCCGCAACCCCTCTCTTCTCTCCGGCGTGCTGGGAACTGGGCTTCCAGGCCTGGGCACAGAGCACTTGCCCGGAGCTCTCTGCTCAGGGACTGGTTCCCCTGCACTGGGGCTGTGCTCTCCCTAGCCCAAACGCACCGGGGAAGGCCCCAAACGACATCCACACGACTCTATGCTGGGGGAGAGCTCCAGGGAAGCCCAGTCTGGCAGGCGCTTGCTGGGCACAAACGGAGGATCCCTCTGGCTGTGGTGCTGCCTCGCCCAGCCAGGGGCGTGGGACCCTGATTCCCTCCGCCCAACACTTAGTCTGGGCGGCCAAGCAAGCGCTTGGGAAGGCAGCCCTGGGCGCTCTCTTTGCCTGACAAAGAGCTCTGCTTGCGGGAGGCTTTGGCAGTTTGCACACCCCCGGCCCCTGAGCCTTCTGCAAAGAGGCCTGGCTCCTAGGTCCAAAGGGAAGGCGAGAGCGGAGCTGAGGCCAGCCAGGCGCCAGGCACGTCTCCCACACTCCCGCAGCCTGCTCCTTCCCGGGCGAGAACGCTAGAAGCTGGGAAGCGCTGGGCGAGGCTCGCCCAGGCCAGAGCAGCCTCTCGGCCGGGGCTCTGCGCTACCGCGCCTGGGCGCAGAGCTGGAGCTCCGCCGCTCTGGCAGCTCGCTCGGTCCTGCCCAGTAACAGGCCCGCAACCCCTCTCTTCTCTCCGGCGTGCTGGGAACTGGGCTTCCAGGCCTGGGCACAGAGCACTTGCCCGGAGCTCTCTGCTCAGGGACTGGTTCCCCTGCGCTGGGGCTGTGCTCTCCCTAGCCCAAACGCACCGGGGAGGGCCCCAAACCACATCCACACGACTCTACGCTGGGGGAGAGCTCCAGGGAAGCCCAGTCTGGCAGGCGCTTGCTGGGCACAAACGGAGGATCCCTCTGGCTGTGGTGCTGCCTCGCCCAGCCAGGGGCGCTGGGACCCTGATTCCCTCCGCCCAGCGCTTAGTCTGGGCGGCCATGCTAGCGCTTGGGAATGCAGCCCTGGGCGCTCTCTTTGCCTGACAAAGAGCTCTGCTTGCGGGAGGCTTTGGCAGTTTGCACACCCCCGGCCCCTGAGCCTTCTGCAAAGAGGCCTGGCTCCTAGGTCCAAAGGGAAGGCGAGAGCGGAGCTGAGGCCATCCAGGCGCCAGGCACGTCTCCCACACTCCCGCAGCCTGCTCCTTCCCGGCGAGAACGCTAGAAGCTGGGAAGCGCTGGGCGAGGCTCGCACAGGCCAGAGCAGCCTCTCGGCCGGGGCTCTGCGCTACCGCGCCTGGGCGCAGAGCTGGAGCTCCGCCGCTCTGGCAGCTCGCTCGGTCCTGCCCAGTAACAGGCCCGCAACCCCTCTCTTCTCTCCGGCGTGCTGGGAACTGGGCTTCCAGGCCTGGGCACAGAGCACTTGCCCGGAGCTCTCTGCTCAGGGACTGGTTCCCCTGCGCTGGGGCTGTGCTCTCCCTAGGCCAAACGCACCGGGGAGGGCCCCAAACCACATCCACACGACTCTACGCTGGGGGAGAGCTCCAGGGAAGCCCAGTCTGGCAGGCGCTTGCTGGGCACAAACGGAGGATCCCTCTGGCTGTGGTGCTGCATCGCCCAGCCAGGGGCGCTGGGACCCTGATTCCCTCCGCCCAGCGCTTAGTCTGGGCGGCCATGCTAGCGCTTGGGAATGCAGCCCTGGGCGCTCTCTTTGCCTGACAAAGAGCTCTGCTTGCGGGAGGCTTTGGCAGTTTGCACACCCCCGGCCCCTGAGCCTTCTGCAAAGAGGCCTGGCTCCTAGGTCCAAAGGGAAGGCGAGAGCGGAGCTGAGGCCAGCCAGGCGCCAGGCACGTCTCCCACACTCCCGCAGCCTGCTCCTTCCCGGGCGAGAACGCTAGAAGCTGGGAAGCGCTGGGCGAGGCTCGCCCAGGCCAGAGCAGCCTCTCGGCCGGGGCTCTGCGCTACCGCGCCTGGGCGCAGAGCTGGAGCTCCGCCGCTCTGGCAGCTCGCTCGGTCCTTCCCAGTAACAGGCCTGCAACCCCTCTCTTCTCTCCGGCGTGCTGGGAACTGGGCTTCCAGGCCTGGGCACAGAGCCCTTGCCCGGAGCTCTCTGCTCAGGGACTGGTTCCCCTGCGCTGGGGCTGTGCTCTCCCTAGGCCAAACGCACCGGGGAAGGCCCCAAACCACATCCACACGACTCTACGCTGGGGGAGAGCTCCAGGGAAGCCCAGTCTGGCAGGCGCTTGCTGGGCACAAACGGAGGATCCCTCTGGCTGTGGTGCTGCCTCGCCCAGCCAGGGGCGCTGGGACCCTGATTCCCTCCGCCCAGCGCTTAGTCTGGGCGGCCAAGCAAGCGCTTGGGAATGCAGCCCTGGGCGCTCTCTTTGCCTGACAAAGAGCTCTGCTTGCGGGAGGCTTTGGCTGTTTGCACACCCCCGGCCCCTGTGCCTTCTGCAAAGAGGCCTGGCTCCTAGGTCCAAAGGGAAGGCCAGAGCGGAGCTGAGGCCAGCCAGGCGCCAGGCACGTCTCCCACACTCCCGCAGCCTGCTCCTTCCCGGGCGAGAACGCTAGAAGCTGGGGAGCGCTGGGCGAGGCTCGCCCAGGCCAGAGCAGCCTCTCGGCCGGCGCTCTGCGCTATCGCGCCTAGGCGCAGAGCTGGAGCTCCGCCGCTCTGGCAGCTCGCTCGGTCCTTCCCAGTAACAGGCCCGCAACCCCTCTCTTCTCTCCAGCGTGCTGGGAACTGGGCTTCCAGGCCTGGGCACAGAGCACTTGCCCGGAGCTCTCTGCTCAGGGACTGGTTCCCCTGCGCTGGGGCTGTGCTCTCCCTAGCCCAAACGCACCGGGGAGGGCCCCAAACCACATCCACACGACTCTACGCTGGGGGAGAGCTCCAGGGAAGCCCAGTCTGGCAGGCGCTTGCTGGGCACAAACGGAGTTTCCCTCTGGCTGTGGTGCTGCCTCCCCCAGCCAGTGGCCCTGGGACCCTGATCCCCTCCGCCCAGCGCTTAGTCTGGGCGGCCAAGCAACCGCTTGGGAAGGCAGCCCTGGGCGCTCTCTTTGCCTGACAAAGAGCTCTGCTTGCGGGAGGCTTTGGCAGTTTGCACACCCCCGGCCCCTGAGCCTTCTGCAAAGAGGCCTGGCTCCTAGGTCCAAAGGGAAGGCCAGAGCGGAGCTGAGGCCAGCCAGGCGCCAGGCACGTCTCCCACACTCCCGCAGCCTGCTCCTTCCCGGGCGAGAACGCTAGAAGCTGGGGAGCGCTGGGCGAGGCTTGCCCAGGCCAGAGCAGCCTCTCGGCCGGGGCTCTGCGCTATCGCGCCTGGGCGCAGAGCTGGAGCTCCGCCGCTCTGGCAGCTCGCTCGGTCCTTCCCAGTAACAGGCCGCAACCCCTCTCTTCTCTCCGGCGTGCTGGGAACTGGGCTTCCAGGCCTGGGCACAGAGCACTTGCCCGGAGCTCTCTGCTCAGGGACTGGTTCCCCTGCGCTGGGGCTGTGCTCTCCCTAGCCCAAACGCACCGGGGAGGGCCCCAAATCACATCCACACGACTCTACGCTGGGGGAGAGCTCCAGGGAAGCCCAGTCTGGCAGGCGCTTGCTGGGCACAAACGGAGTTTCCCTCTGGCTGTGGTGCTGCCTCCCCCAGCCAGGGGCCCTGGGACCCTGATCCCCTCCGCCCAGCGCTTAATCTGGGCGGCCAAGCAACCGCTTGGGAAGCCAGCCCTGGGCGCTCTCTTTGCCTGACAAAGAGCTCTGCTTGCGGGAGGCTTTGGCAGTTTGCACACCCCCGGCCCCTGAGCCTTCTGCAAAGAGGCCTGGCTCCTAGGTCCAAAGGGAAGGCGAGAGCGGAGCTGAGGCCAGCCAGGCGCCAGGCACGTCTCCCACACTCCCGCAGCCTGCTCCTTCCCGGGCGAGAAGGCTAGAAGCTGGGGAGCGCTGGGCGAGACTCGCCCAGGCCAGAGCAGCCTCTCGGCCGGGGCTCTGCGCTATCGCGCCTGGGCGCAGAGCTGGAGCTCCGCCGCTCTGGCAGCTCGCTCGGTCCTTCCCAGTAACAGGCCCGCAACCCCTCTCTTCTCTCCGGCGTGCTGGGAACTGGGCTTCCAGGCCTGGGCACAGAGCACTTGCCCGGAGCTCTCTGCTCAGGGACTGGTTCCCCTGCGCTGGGGCTGTGCTCTCCCTAGCCCAAACGCACCGGGGAGGGCCCCAAACCACATCCACACGACTCTACGCTGGGGGAGAGCTCCAGGGAAGCCCAGTCTGGCAGGCGCTTGCTGGGCACAAACGGAGTTTCCCTCTGGCTGTGGTGCTGCCTCCCCCAGCCAGGGGCCCTGGGACCCTGATCCCCTCCACCCAGCGCTTAGTCTGGGCGGCAAAGCAACCGCTTGGGAATGCAGCCCTGGGCGCTCTCTTTGCCTGACAAAGAGCTCTGCTTGCGGGAGGCTTTGGCAGTTTGCACACCCCCGGCCCCTGAGCCTTCTGCAAAGAGGCCTGGCTCCTAGGTCCAAAGGGAAGGCCAGAGCGGAGCTGAGGCCAGCCAGGCGCCAGGCACGTCTCCCACACTCCCGCAGCCTGCTCCTTCCCGGGCGAGAACGCTAGAAGCTGGGGAGCGCTGGGCGAGGCTCGCCCGGGCCAGAGCAGCCTCTCGGCCGGGGCTCTGCGCTACCGCGCCTGTGCGCAGAGCTGGAGCTCCGCCGCTCTGGCAGCTCGCTCGGTCCTTCCCAGTAACAGGCCCGCAACCCCTCTCTTCTCTCCGGCGTGCTGGGAACTGGGCTTCCAGGCCTGGGCACAGAGCACTTGCCCGGAGCTCTCTGCTCAGGGACTGGTTCCCCTGCGCTGGGGCTGTGCTCTCCCTAGCCCAAACGCACCGGGGAGGGCCCCAAACCACATCCACACGACTCTACGCTGGGGGAGAGCTCCAGGGAAGCCCAGTCTGGCAGGCGCTTGCTGGGCACAAACGGAGGATCCCTCTGGCTGTGGTGCTGCCTCGCCCAGGCAGGGGCGCTGGGACCCTGATTCCCTCCGCCCAGCGCTTAGTCTGGGCGGCCAAGCAACCGCTTGGGAATGCAGCCCTGGGCGCTCTCTTTGCCTGACAAAGAGCTCTGCTTGCGGGAGGCTTTGGCAGTTTGCACACCCCCGGCCCCTGAGCCTTCTGCAAAGAGGCCTGGCTCCTAGGTCCAAAGGGAAGGCGAGAGCGGAGCTGAGGCCAGCCATGCGCCAGGCACGTCTCCCACACTCCCGCAGCCTGCTCCTTCCCGGGCGAGAACGCTAGAAGCTGGGGAGCGCTGGGCGAGGCTCGCCCAGGCCAGAGCAGCCTCTCGGCCGGGGCTCTGCGCTATCGCGCCTGGGCGCAGAGCTGGAGCTCCGCCGCTCTGGCAGCTCGCTCGGTCCTTCCCAGTAACAGGCCCGCAACCCCTCTCTTCTCTCCGGCGTGCTGGGAACTGGGCTTCCAGGCCTGGGCACAGAGCACTTTCCCGGAGCTCTCTGCTCAGGGACTGGTTCCCCTGCGCTGGGGCTGTGCTCTCCCTAGGCCAAACGCACCGGGGAGGGCCCCAAACCACATCCACACGACTCTACGCTGGGGAGAGCTCCAGGGAAGCCCAGTCTGGCAGGCGCTTGCTGGGCACAAACGGAGGATCCCTCTGGCTGTGGTGCTGCCTCGCCCAGCCAGGGGCGCTGGGACCCTGATTCCCTCCGCCCAGCGCTTAGTCTGGGCGGCCAAGCAAGCGCTTGGGAATGCAGCCCTGGGCGCTCTCTTTGCCTGACAAAGAGCTCTGCTTGCGGGAGGCTTTGGCAGTTTGCACACCCCCGGCCCCTGAGCCTTCTGCAAAGAGGCCTGGCTCCTAGGTCCAAAGGGAAGGCGAGAGCGGAGCTGAGGCCAGCCAGGCGCCAGGCACGTCTCCCACACTCCCGCAGCCTGCTCCTTCCCGGGCGAGAACGCTAGAAGCTGGGAAGCGCTGGGCGAGGCTCGCCCAGGCCAGAGCAGCCTCTCGGCCGGGGCTCTGCGCTACCGCGCCTGGGCGCAGAGCTGGAGCTCCGCCGCTCTGGCAGCTCGCTCGGTCCTTCCCAGTAACAGGCCTGCAACCCCTCTCTTCTCTCCGGCGTGCTGGGAACTGGGCTTCCAGGCCTGGGCACAGAGCACTTGCCCGGAGCTCTCTGCTCAGGGACTGGTTCCCCTGCGCTGGGGCTGTGCTCTCCCTAGGCCAAACGCACCGGGGAAGGCCCCAAACCACATCCACACGACTCTACGCTGGGGGAGAGCTCCAGGGAAGCCCAGTCTGGCAGGCGCTTGCTGGGCACAAACGGAGGATCCCTCTGGCTGTGGTGCTGCCTCGCCCAGCCAGGGGCGCTGGGGCCCTGATTCCCTCCGCCCAGCGCTTAGTCTGGGCGGCCAAGCAAGCGCTTGGGAATGCAGCCCTGGGCGCTCTCTTTGCCTGACAAAGAGCTCTGCTTGCGGGAGGCTTTGGCTGTTTGCACACCCCCGGCCCCTGTGCCTTCTGCAAAGAGGCCTGGCTCCTAGGTCCAAAGGGAAGGCGAGAGCGGAGCTGAGGCCAGCCAGGCGCCAGGCACGTCTCCCACACTCCCGCAGCCTGCTCCTTCCCGGGCGAGAACGCTAGAAGCTGGGGAGCGCTGGGCGAGGCTCGCCCAGGCCAGAGCAGCCTCTCGGCCGGCGCTCTGCGCTATCGCGCCTAGGCGCAGAGCTGGAGCTCCGCCGCTCTGGCAGCTCGCTCGGTCCTTCCCAGTAACAGGCTGCAACCCCTCTCTTCTCTCCGGCGTGCTGGGAACTGGGCTTCCAGGCCTGGGCACAGAGCACTTGCCCGGAGCTCTCTGCTCAGGGACTGGTTCCCCTGCGCTGGGGCTGTGCTCTCCCTAGCCCAAACGCACCGGGGAGGGCCCCAAACCACATCCACACGACTCTACGCTGGGGGAGAGCTCCAGGGAAGCCCAGTCTGGCAGGCGCTTGCTGGGCACAAACGGAGTTTCCCTCTGGCTGTGGTGCTGCCTCCCCCAGCCAGGGGCCCTGGGACCCTGAGCCCCTCCGCCCAGCGCTTAGTCTGGGCGGCCAAGCAACCGCTTGGGAAGGCAGCCCTGGGCGCTCTCTTTGCCTGACAAAGAGCTCTGCTTGTGGGAGGCTTTGGCAGTTTGCACACCCCCGGCCCCTGAGCCTTCTGCAAAGAGGCCTGGCTCCTAGGTCCAAAGGGAAGGCCAGAGCGGAGCTGAGGCCAGCCAGGCTCCAGCACGTCTCCCAAACTCCCGCAGCCTGCTCCTTCCCGGGCGAGAAGGCTAGAAGCTGGGGAGCGCTGGGCGAGGCTCGCCCAGGCCAGAGCAGCCTCTCGGCCGGGGCTCTGCGCTATCGCGCCTGGGCGCAGAGCTGGAGCTCCGCCGCTCTGGCAGCTCGCTCGGTCCTTCCCAGTAACAGGCCCGCAACCCCTCTCTTCTCTCCGGCGTGCTGGGAACTGGGCTTCCAGGCCTGGGCACAGAGCACTTGCCCGGAGCTCTCTGCTCAGGACTGGTTCCCCTGCGCTGGGGCTGTGCTCTCCCTAGCCCAAACGCACCGGGGAGGGCCCCCAAACCACATCCACACGACTCTACGCTGGGGGAGAGCTCCAGGGAAGCCCAGTCTGGCAGGCGCTTGCTGGGCACAAACGGAGTTTCCCTCTGGCTGTGGTGCTGCCTCCCCAGCCAGTGGCCCTGGGACCCTGATCCCCTCCGCCCAGCGCTTAGTCTGGGCGGCCAAGCAACCGCTTGGGAAGGCAGCCCTGGGCGCTCTCTTTGCCTGACAAAGAGCTCTGCTTGCGGGAGGCTTTGGCAGTTTGCACACCCCCGGCCCCTGAGCCTTCTGCAAAGAGGCCTGGCTCCTAGGTCCAAAGGGAAGGCCAGAGCGGAGCTGAGGCCAGCCAGGCGCCAGGCACGTCTCCCACACTCCCGCAGCCTGCTCCTTCCCGGGCGAGAACGCTAGAAGCTGGGGAGCGCTGGGCGAGGCTCGCCCAGGCCAGAGCAGCCTCTCGGCCGGGGCTCTGCGCTATCGCGCCTGGGCGCAGAGCTGGAGCTCCGCCGCTCTGGCAGCTCGCTCGGTCCTTCCCAGTAACAGGCCGCAACCCCTCTCTTCTCTCCGGCGTGCTGGGAACTGGGCTTCCAGGCCTGGGCACAGAGCACTTGCCCGGAGCTCTCTGCTCAGGGACTGGTTCCCCTGCGCTGGGGCTGTGCTCTCCCTAGCCCAAACGCACCGGGAGGGCCCCAAATCACATCCACACGACTCTACGCTGGGGGAGAGCTCCAGGGAAGCCCAGTCTGGCAGGCGCTTGCTGGGCACAAACGGAGTTTCCCTCTGGCTGTGGTGCTGCCTCCCCCAGCCAGGGGCCCTGGGACCCTGATCCCCTCCGCCCAGCGCTTAATCTGGGCGGCCAAGCAACCGCTTGGGAAGGCAGCCCTGGGCGCTCTCTTTGCCTGACAAAGAGCTCTGCTTGCGGGAGGCTTTGGCAGTTTGCACACCCCCGGCCCCTGAGCCTTCTGCAAAGAGGCCTGGCTCCTAGGTCCAAAGGGAAGGCGAGAGCGGAGCTGAGGCCAGCCATGCGCCAGGCACGTCTCCCACACTCCCGCAGCCTGCTCCTTCCCGGGCGAGAACGCTAGAAGCTGGGGAGCGCTGGGCGAGGCTCGCCCAGGCCAGAGCAGCCTCTCGGCCGGGGCTCTGCGCTATCGCGCCTGGGCGCAGAGCTGGAACTCCGCCGCTCTGGCAGCTCGCTTGGTCCTTCCCAGTAACAGGCCCGCAACCCCTCTCTTCTCTCCGGCGTGCTGGGAAATGGGCTTCCAGGCCTGGGCACAGAGCACTTGCCCGGAGCTCTCTGCTCAGGGACTGGTTCCCCTGCGCTGGGGCTGTGCTCTCCCTAGCCCAAACGCACCGGGGAAGGCCCAAACCACATCCACACGACTCTACGCTGGGGGAGAGCTCCAGGGAAGCCCAGTCTGGCAGGCGCTTGCTGGGCACAAACGGAGTTTCCTCTGGCTGTGGTGCTGCCTCCCCCAGCCAGGGGCCCTGGGACCCTGATCCCCTCCGCCCAGCGCTTAGTCTGGGCGGCCAAGCAACCGCTTGGGAAGGCAGCCCTGGGCGCTCTCTTTGCCTGACAAAGAGCTCTGCTTGTGGGAGGCTTTGGCAGTTTGCACACCCCCGGCCCCTGAGCCTTCTGCAAAGAGGCCTGGCTCCTAGCTCCAAAGGGAAGGCCAGAGCGGAGCTGAGGCCAGCCAGGCGCCAGGCACGTCTCCCACACTCCCGCAGCCTGCTCCTTCCCGGGCGAGAAGGCTAGAAGCTGGGGAGCGCTGGGCGAGGCTCGCCCAGGCCAGAGCAGCCTCTCGGCCGGGGCTCTGCGCTATCGCGCCTGGGCGCAGAGCTGGAGCTCCGCCGCTCTGGCAGCTCGCTCGGTCCTTCCCAGTAACAGTCCGCAACCCCTCTCTTCTCTCCGGCGTGCTGGGAACTGGCTTCCAGGCCTGGGCACAGAGCACTTGCCCGGAGCTCTCTGCTCAGGGACTGGTTCCCCTGCGCTGAGGCTGTGCTCTCCCTAGCCCAAACGCACCGGGGAAGGCCCCAAACCACATCCACACGACTCTACGCTGGGGGAGAGCTCCAGGGAAGCCAGTCTGGCAGGCGCTTGCTGGGCACAAACGGAGTTTCCCTCTGGCTGTGGTGCTGCCTCCCCCAGCCAGGGGCCTTGGGACCCTAATCCCCTCCACCCAGCGCTTAGTCTGGGCGGCAAAGCAACCGCTTGGGAATGCAGCCCTGGGCGCTCTCTTTGCCTGACAAAGAGCTCTGCTTGCGGGAGGCTTTGGCAGTTTGCACACCCCCGGCCCCTGAGCCTTCTGCAAAGAGGCCTGGCTCCTAGGTCCAAAGGGAAGGCAGAGCGGAGCTGAGGCCAGCCAGGCGCCAGGCACGTCTCCCACACTCCCGCAGCCTGCTCCTTCCCGGGCGAGAACGCTAGAAGCTGGGGAGCGCTGGGCGAGGCTCGCCCGGGCCAGAGCAGCCTCTCGGCGGGGCTCTGCGCTACCGCGCCTGTGCGCAGAGCTGGAGCTCCGCCGCTCTGGCAGCTCGCTCGGTCCTTCCCAGTAACAGGCCCGCAACCCCTCTCTTCTCTCCGGCGTGCTGGGAACTGGGCTTCCAGGCCTGGGCACAGAGCACTTGCCCGGAGCTCTCTGCTCAGGGACTGGTTCCCCTGCGCTGGGGCTGTGCTCTCCCTAGCCCAAACCGCACCGGGGAGGGACCCAAACCACATCCACACGACTCTACGCTGGGGAGAGCTCCAGGGAAGCCCAGTCTGGCAGGCGCTTGCTGGGCACAAACGGAGGATCCCTCTGGCTGTGGTGCTGCCTCGCCCAGGCAGGGGCGCTGGGACCCTGATTCCCTCCGCCCAGCGCTTAGTCTGGGCGGCCAAGCAACCGCTTGGGAAGGCAGCCCTGGGCGCTCTCTTTGCCTGACAAAGAGCTCTGCTTGCGGGAGGCTTTGGCAGTTTGCACACCCCCGGCCCCTGAGCCTTCTGCAAAGAGGCCTGGCTCTAGGTCCAAAGGGAAGGCGAGAGCGGAGCTGAGGCCAGCCATGCGCCAGGCACGTCTCCCACACTCCCGCAGCCTGCTCCTTCCCGGGCGAGAACGCTAGAAGCTGGGGAGCGCTGGGCGAGGCTCGCCCAGGCCAGAGCAGCCTCTCGGCCGGGGCTCTGCGCTATCGCGCCTGGGCGCAGAGCTGGAGCTCCGCCGCTCTGGCAGCTCGCTTGGTCCTTCCCAGTAACAGGCCCGCAACCCCTCTCTTCTCTCCGGCGTGCTGGGAACTGGGCTTCCAGGCCTGGGCACAGAGCACTTGCCCGGAGCTCTCTGCTCAGGGACTGGTTCCCCTGCGCTGGGGCTGTGCTCTCCCTAGCCCCAAACGCACCGGGAAGGCCCCAAACCACATCCACACGACTCTACGCTGGGGGAGAGCTCCAGGGAAGCCCAGTCTGGCAGGCGCTTGCTGGGCACAAACGGAGTTTCCCTCTGGCTGTGGTGCTGCCTCCCCCAGCCAGGGGCCCTGGGACCCTGATCCCCTCCGCCCAGCGCTTAGTCTGGGCGGCCAAGCAACCGCTTGGGAAGGCAGCCCTGGGCGCTCTCTTTGCCTGACAAAGAGCTCTGCTTGTGGGAGGCTTTGGCAGTTTGCACACCCCCGGCCCTGAGCCTTCTGCAAAGAGGCCTGGCTCCTAGCTCCAAAGGGAAGGCCAGAGCGGAGCTGAGGCCAGCCAGGCGCCAGGCACGTCTCCCACACTCCCGCAGCCTGCTCCTTCCCGGGCGAGAAGGCTAGAAGCTGGGGAGCGCTGGGCGAGGCTCGCCCAGGCCAGAGCAGCCTCTCGGCCGGGGCTCTGCGCTACCGCGCCTGTGCGCAGAGCTGGAGCTCCGCCGCTCTGGCAGCTCGCTCGGTCCTTCCCAGTAACAGGCCCGCAACCCCTCTCTTCTCTCCGGCGTGCTGGGAACTGGGCTTCCAGGCCTGGGCACAGAGCACTTGCCCGGAGCTCTCTGCTCAGGGACTGGTTCCCCTGCGCTGGGGCTGTGCTCTCCCTAGCCCAAACGCACCGGGGAGGGCCCCAAACCACATCCACACGACTCTACGCTGGGGGAGAGCTCCAGGGAAGCCCAGTCTGGCAGGCGCTTGCTGGGCACAAACGGAGGATCCCTCTGGCTGTGGTGCTGCCTCGCCCAGGCAGGGGCGCTGGGACCCCCTG